>NC_091825.1:87742500-87845000 GCF_038994185.2 Dermacentor albipictus
GCAGCTCTCTGGAATCCATTGTAGCACCGGCCGAGCCTACTCAGAGGATAGAGCGATCAAATGAGAAAGCCGAGGTAGTGGCCTGCAACGTTACTTTGGAGGAGGAAGGTGTTTCTGGGGAAGTTGAGGTAATTGGTGACGAGAGGGATGCGTCAATAAGCCAAAGAGAAGAGTTCCGCAGATTGCAGCTAGCTGACGCTACTTTAAAGAAAGGGTGGGAAGATGCTCGGAGTGGGAAATCCGGCATGTTCGTCTCTGATGGACTCTTATACCACTGGGACTCAGTAGTAGGCACCCGAGTGAGACAACTAGTTGTTCCGAAAGACAAGCGCAGTGAGGTGATGCATTTGGCTCACGAGTCACTATGCGGAGGGCACCTAGGCCCGAAGAAAACTAAAGCGCGCATTAGGTATAATTTTTTTTGGCCTGGCATGGAGAAGGAGGTATTAGAGCATTGTCGCTCATGCCATGATTGTCAAATTCGCTCTGACAGGCGTCGCACGGACCGAGTGCCTATAACTCCTCTCACTAGGCCAGAGCACCCTTTTCAAATTGTCAACGTGGATATCATTGGACCCTTAGACACACCGTCAGCGAGAGGCCATAGGTACGCGCTATGCTTGGTGGACATTTGCACAAGGTGGCCAGAGGTTGTCCCACTGCGCTCTTTGACAGCTAAGGCGACTTGCGACGCGTTGATTGAAATTTTTAGTCGCACTGGCGTTCCGGAAATGATCTGTTCCGACCAGGGCACTAATTTCAAATCACAGCTCACACAGTCGATGCTCGAGAAATTAGGTTGCGCACCAAGATTCTCAACCCCAGAACACGAAGAGAAAATAGCTGCAATTAAGAATGTAGCGACACCGCGCACTAAAAAGGAGATACGCATCCTGCTAGGACTGTGCGGCTACTATCGCGAGTGCGTCCGAGAATATGCAGAGGTGGCGAGCCCGCTCATGCGGTTAACAAAGAAAGGGGTACCCAATAGCATACCCTGGTCAGAGGAAGCTCAGACGGCATTTGAGACACTGAAACAGTCCCTGTGCGAGGCCGTTGCGCTCAGCACTCCGGACCCATCTGAGCCCTACTGGCTTTTCACAGACGCATCAGCTACGGCGGCGGGCGCTTGTTTGGCGCAAATGACAGCCGATGGAAAGGAGAGGCCTAATGCCTTTGCCAGCCACCGCTTCACGCCGACTCAGACGCGATGGTCGACAATTGAGAGGGAAGCGTTTGCTATTATATGGGCCTTAAAGAAGTTTGACTACTGGCTTTTTGGTGCCGAGATAAACGTTGTTTCCGACCACAATCCATTGTCGTACCTTACAACTTCGACTCCACACGGGGCAAAATTGACAAGATGGGCGCTGGCTTTACAGCGATATCACGTGTCAGTGCGACATCGGAAGGGTGTCAGTAATGGTAACGCGGATGCTTTGTCCAGGCTTCACAACAGCTCATGGAAGCCAGCGTAATACTATACTGCCATGCCAACTGGATGGGCGTGAATGTTCCTGCTCACTTGGCGCTGTATATTGCGGACTTTGTGAGTGCCGATTCAAGACCCAGAGACACTAGAGTGCTCTTACAGTTTGGAACTGCAATCGTGTGCTTGATAGTTTGATGACATGTATTGTGTATTTCTTTTTACTCTCTTCTTGCTTTGTTATATGAAAGTGTTTGTTGTTGTGATGTAATTAGGCTAGGGTGTGGTTAGAATGTTCATTACGTAATCGCGGCAGTGATTTATCGTATCACTGAGCGAAAATCAGCCCAGTATACTCTTTAGGGGGAACGTGTTAGGCCGCTCATCTCTCGAACACGCAGAATGGACGGCGGAGGGCTGCATGATTGTTTTGTATGTACTTTTGAAGTGCCGCGAGTGGCCCGTGCGTTTTGTGAATAGGGAAGCGTCTAACCCCCCAGCGCCTCAGGCGGCAATCGTTTCTGTGGTTGAGGGGTCGGACGGCCCGCGTGGTGTTGGGTGACGAGCCGAGGCGCGCGCCGCCGCGGGGGGCGCGGGACTCGGAGAAAATGCTTTTACGCGGGCTTTGTTGACATTCCGCCGATGGTCATAATAGGGCCACGCGGACAAAGCTCGAGCGGACAAAGGTTGTATACGCGACGTTGTGGCGCCGGCTCTTGAGTCCCCTGCTAATTAGAGACGCAGCTGCCAGCAAGGTTGACCACGTCTGGCGCGTACGGAGCGGGGGGTTCACCCCCCTACGCATTCGGACGGCAGCCACGTGCATCTTGTTTTGAGCGCTGGGGAGAGCCCGCTTTGTGTCGTGTTACAGCATGCAGTGCGCGCCGTAGAGAGGGGCGCGGCGTCGTTTGAAGAGCACCCGAGTCCGGATGCCGCCAGCGGTAATTAGTTTTCTACCAGGAAAAACCCTGAGGGGGGCTACGGTACGCGGTGTTGGGACACCAGCGCCCGAGCCACCCTTGCTGGCTAGAAACGCCGCTGAGGTGCGAGATGGCCTCAATAAATCATGCAGGCCTGGCGTGTTTGACGAGGCCGTCACTGACCACGTGGAAATAGGAGGGGGAGAGGAAGATGTGGGAAGTGGGAAAACAGGGTGGTTTTCCAATAGATTCACTTATGAGAGTAAGCCCATCCCTTTGGGTTGTGGCTTAAGAAACTGTCAACTCTCATTGGAAATTGCGTCCGTGGGATGGGCTAACGACCCTACCGCCCTTTTTCTTTGTCTCTTTCCCCTATAACAACCGAGACGAGGTGCTTGTTCCTCAGTCTAGGCTGTAATCACTAAACCTGATAGAACAGTAAGACTCCGTACGATGCAACGCTAGTCTGGGCCGTAACCACTTAGTGGTAGAACAGTGAGACTCGGTTGGTCGTATGTAATGACAGTTGTCCTAGGCTCTAACTTAAGAAAAGTAGAAGAGTAAGGCGCTGTTTACTTGTGTGTTTTGTATCAGTGTTCTTTTGCTAACTCTGTATTTGACTGTGTAAATATTTCCGTTGCAATATATCTTCAAGTTTTGTTACCTCCAACCTGCCTCCTGCTTCATCAACGCCGATAAACACCTTGAAGAGACTTTGGTCGACTTCAAGGAGAAAAGAACACAACAATCAAAAAACTTAACTCACGGTAACGTGTCCCGCACGATGTTGCATCTCCATCCAGCTGTTTATGTGAACAAAAGCGATTTTCACCATATCGAACACGACGAGATCGTCGCTTTGTCTATATGCATGCCAGGAGGTATTATTTTTTCATTTATAAACGGGATATGTAAAAAAAATTTTATTTCGCGTTCGTAACATACAAGTCAGTAAAAAAGAACTGACTTGCAATGAGATTATGACGGCGTTGTTGCTTCCGGGTATCAGAAGGATATACGGCGACCTACAATACGACAGCCGACAGACTAAGAGACGTGAACATGCCGACATTACGGAAGAATCGGCGTCGTTTCCTTCGGCAACTTTCTGGAAGATGAAGCTTGCAAGTCTCAAGAAACTCCCAGGCATGGGCAATAATCATCGGTTACCTAGCGGCCATGGTCGGCGCAATTCATCCCAGGACATCCCCTCCGTCCGCACTTCTTAACCGCAGTGATCAGATGAATCCGAATCTGTTCCACCCTCCACTCGAGAAGCATCGGTCGAGATGCAAGATCGACACGCGCCTTTATCACATCGCACTGCGACGAAATAAGAGCAAAATGCACCGCGTCCCTCGAGCACTTATCGCAGTTCAATCGCACTGGACGACCGCGGCTCGTGACGGCCATCCTGTGGGCAGCGCTTTCAAGACCGCTGCCATATCGGTTACGAGATAACGAAGCGCAGAGAGCTTTGGAATAACAACTGTGTATCTCTGGGCGCTGCCTTCTTGAGGGTTAGACAGAGAAGGAGATACGTGTGCGAAGCCCGTTATATGCGCAGGAGACAAGCGTAGAATTGCCCTTAAGCGAACTACACTCGGTCCTCTGCATTTTCCCCCGACAAGGTTTGGGCAAATATCGGTCACTGCGGGGAGCTGATATTGATTACAAGCGAAGCTTCACAGAAAGAAAAAAAAAGATATCCTAGTTTGTCTAAAAGTTATTGCAACCAGGTTATGGAAAAAAAAAAATGCCGCGGCATTTTTTTTTTTTTTCAGGCGAGAAAGATTCACGTGTCGGTCTTAAAGCGTTGAAATTCTTTTCTGTATTGAGGACTTCCGATGACTTCGAAATGCAGATACTGAAATTAAAGCCGAATTTTCTTGAGATGTCAACGTTTTCCTACCTTTAATTATTATAGTTGTCCCCATATTCTATGGTTTCCTTTCGCTCTTTCGCGTGCTGCACTGGGAAAACAGCAACTTGCTAGGCGGTACCCTTATAGACACATACAACTCCATTTCTAGTGCATTCGGAAAGCAGGTGGCATTAAAACTGCAATCCAGTTCATATCGGGCACGCTATCACACGCCTTCTTCGCCGAACTGCGATTGTAAGCGATATCGCGTCGAGGTGTCAAACGTTTAGCGTAACATAACGGTACACTCTACATAGCTTAAATAGTAGCAATAGCGGGCCGCAACGAACCGGGACGCGCAATCTCGAAAACGCTTGCGTGACGACGTTCCCTCATTGGCTGGCACTATGGCGCCCGCCACTCACGATAACAATCGGCACGATAACGATACGATCACCGCTGCGGTGGTCGCTTGCAGTCAGCCCTCGGATTTTTCTTTTGCTGCGAATGCCGGCCGCGAGTATACTCCACAGTGCGAGGCTAATTGGGACGAGCCCACGAAAACCCCAGAGGCACGCGCCGCACAATAAGTGGAACCGTTTCGCTAACGAAACGCTCGCACAGAGTTTCGCAAAGCTTGCGCTACATACGACGACTCTCCTAGCATCGTCGCTTCCACCGGCACGCGCGCTTTGCGCGACTCGAACGGCACACACACAGCACGGGAAGGAACGCTGCACTGCAAAGATAACGCACCCCCCACGGGTCGCCATGCCGATTGCGACACACGACTCCGGGAAACGAAGGAAGAAAAAAACAAAATCACAATAAAACGCGAGAAAGAGAGCCCGTCATTCGGCCGTACCTCCTCGCTGCACCAACCGTTGCTTGAGATGAAACATGGATCCCTGTGCCACCGCTGCTGCTGCCGCCGCTGCTACTGCGGTTTGACGGGCGTTGCGACGCGGCGTGCCTTCTCGTAAGGAACGGATGCGAGTCTCTGCGCGCGCGCGAGCGCGCCAAGGCTTCGGGCGTATACGTGCGCCTTATCAGCGCGCCCGCGAGCTAGCCTGCAAGCCCCCCGTATCGTGCCTTATCGACTGTCTGCAGATACATCGGCCCAGTGCAATAAACACCGTCGCGAACGACCCAGATTAGGCGCCGGACGGCCGGAGCACGCACCGCTCGCCCACTATATATATATATATATCAGAATTCACGCGAACGCGCGCTCCATGCACCAGTGTTTCTGTTTCGAAACACATCTGAGCGCAGTGCACACAATGGTGTAGCGAACGCTTTGAAGAGTCGCCGGTCATTGCAATTCAAGATAGGTAACTCACGTTGACTGAGCAGATAACAATTACAATATTGAATGTGAGACGATTTTTTATATATATAAATAAAAACATAATCCCGGTGGTGCCGGGATTGTGATACCGGGAACAAGTGGGTTTGCGACGACATAAAAATTCAAACCTAGTACGTACATCCCGCATACGAGTCGCAGGCTCTACGATTCCACCACCACCACTACAACTGCGGTGAAAAACGCTCGCATCAAAACGCGGCCGTCGCGCCCTGGTATCGAACTCACCACGTCCAGCTCAGAAGCGCAGCGCCATAGCCAGCTGAGCCACTACGGCGGGGAATTCTGACGCATCGGCTGGATTTCTCCAAGAGCCACGTGGTCATGTATCGGAGCGAGAACTACAGTGTGACGTAACAAGCTGACTGGCAAAGTTACATTAATTAACTTGGTAATTATAAACCTTGACGCTAATCTCAATGACGGAACTGAAGATGAGCGGTAATGAACGTACATACGTTTAAAAGGGGGGAGGGGAGTCACAGCTCCGCCTGAAAGGCTACCAATCGATTGCGATAGCAAATTTGTAGGCAGCTATAAGTAAGGATAGTTCTATAGGGCGTATAAATTTCTAAACATTCACCGGCTGACTAAATTAACTAGCATGGCGTCACGCGCGTACAAGTCAACATGAACGCGTCTCACTCGATGATCGCGCGCACACGCTGTCAAAACGCTCGAGTGAGGGAGCGCGGCAGCAGCAGCGAGCGCATTGACCTTCGTGCTGCGAACTAAGCGGCGAGAACAACGCGCACACGAAGCTATCAGTAGTCGGCGCACTCTGTTCCCATTACAGATCGCCTTCGAGATGGGGCTCACGCGGCCGCGCCATACATAGCCGCCGCCAAAATAGAACGCCCCGCCCCCTCCCTCCCATCCCTCCGGTGCCTTGCGCACGGCGGAAGATGGTGCGCTTGCTACCCGCTTTCCTTCCTTGCACGCGCAAGATTGAGTCACCATCATCGGCTCCCACTCGCACGCTTTCAATCGTACATACAGCATACGGCGCGCGGCGAAGATGTTATCGCCCTTGGACTTTATATACGAAACATCAAAAAAAAAGTTATGGGGTTTTACGTGCCAAAACCACTTTCTGATTATGAGGCACGCCGTAGTGGAGGACTCCGGAAATTTCGACCACCATGGGGTTCTTTAACGTGCACCTAAATCTAAGTACACGGGTGTTTTCGCATTTCGCCCCCATCGAAATGCAGCCGCCATGGCCGGGATTCGATCCCGCGACCTCGTGCTCAGCAGCCCAACACCATAGCCTACGAAACATCACGGCGACGCCAACGAAGGTGCGTGTCCATATATTTGCTATCGCAATAAAATCACATGCTTAACGCTATTTTCTAAAGATGCGCCCCCGAAATCCGTGGATAACTACGCTGTTCCACCAGTTGACGACTTATCACAACAGTGTTTTACCACAGTATTGGTAAGGGCTAACTGGAACATCAGTGCATACCACCGCAGAAATTGAAAACATATTCCTCGACACCGACGCTAAACACATGATTTCTGAAAATTCGATATTACTTTATCACAGCTCTGCTTGAATTTCACAATTTGGACATGTGCGTTAAAAGGAATTGCGAATTAGTAAATTTAATAATTACACAACATTTCAGTGTGACTTGTGCAAGTAATATCAAGCGCTTCGAGTAATTAAGCAGACACGAAAGAATTGCCCTAGCTCCTAATACAGGAGATCTTTAATAAGTCTCTTTTGATGACTTTCAATGAGAACAAGTATACAGAGTGTTTCACGTAACCTGAACCAAATTTTTTTTTTAAGTGGCTAGACGCAGCTGAATGAAACCAACGACATGGGTTGCCGTCATGTGGCGCTCCTTAGAGTATCTTTCTTGTATTGCGTTTAATAAGTTCAATAACTACGATGAATTGTGCAAAATTTCTAATGTTCACTTTAGGGCCAAGTGCGTTTCGATGCGTTGTAGAAATGATTCAGAAACGACCAATCCAATTTTATGGGTTGCATATTGCAATCACTCAGTTCAGCCCTTGGGTGCCTTCGGGCAGCCACTATTGAGGGTATGAGCCATTGTTCATTGCTGCGCGTCTCATATATGGGTCTATTCTCTTAAGTTTGCTATGTTTGTTATTAAGTTGCTTCTATTTTTATGCGTTGCATGTTGCAATCACTCAGTTCAGCCCTTGGGCGCGGCCGGGCAGCCACCATTGACCTTTAGCGCAACCACGTGACGTGACGTCGCGACAGCCGGAGGAAAAGCTGGGCCCCAACTCGCGCAATATGCAACGCATTCTTGGCTTAACCAAGCTAAGCCTGGTCATTTTTTGTTTTTTTTTGTAGCCGCGTAGATGCTACGGGGTGATTTTTTTCGGCGTTTAAAGCCCACGAAATATGAAACCACGTGACTGCGATCATGCGCTATCGTATTGCAGCGCTCTCAACCGCGTTTCGTGCGAAAGAACCGTGCGCGCGGACCGTGGCGAAGTCGGCGGCTCCGGATCTGGGCATCAGCTTCACAGTGCGTCAGCATCTTTGGCGGTGGCTCACGGAAAGGAGGCGCCGTCGTCCCTGATAAGCGACAGACTATAGACGCACGGTAGAGAGCGCTGTAATATGATAGCGCACGCGCGCAGTCACGTGGTTTCATTTCATATTTCGCGGGCTTTCTTAAACGCCGAAAAAAATTTCCACGCAGCATGTACGTTGCCACAAAACAATATGGATCGATAATTTCGGAACTCCCTCTACAACTCAACGAAAGGCAGTTGGCCCTAATGTGAATATTAAAAATTTTGCAGAATAAATCTTAGTTAAGTGTAATGTTAAAAAAATACTCTTAAGCAGCGCCACGTGGCGGCAAACCACACGCCGTTCGTTTCATCCAGCTGCGGATACCACTTTTTTTTTATATAATTGGTTCAAGTTACGTGAAACATCCTGTATGATGGGTGTCACCATGTTTGACGACGTGAAGCATATGATGCCACTTTGAGCAAATGCCGTGCTCTGCACAAACCCAAAACATTTACAACCAGCACACGGGGCGTGGCGAGGACGCTATACTCTTTTAGAGCCCTAGATCCTTTCGGGCTCTCTTATGAAACCTTTTTTTTACGCCACTTTTTACGACACGCGATGCTACACCAATAACAAGCATAACAAGCATAAGGAAGGGTTGCAGTACACGACAACTTGAAATTTCAGTAACCTCTCATGTGCTCGGACTTTTATTTCTCGACACTCCTTTTATTCCCATTACCCCTCCCTCATGCAGTACTGGTGAGGTGACCTCCTAAGCGAGAGACAGTTACGGTACTACACTTATCTCTTCTTTTCTCATTCCAAAATCACTTACTACTACTACGCGTCAAACGGCCCAACTACGAAGAGCATAGGGACAAAAGGTACGGCGCTAAGCCGACGATGACTAAGTGACACAGAGATGGCCGTACACAAACGACACATTCGTCTATGTCGTTTATGTCTCACTTCGTCCTCGGCTGTTTAACGCCGTACACTTTTGTCGTCAAGTCATGAACCAACTAGCTCAGCAACAATTTTTTTTAAAGCGAACAGATACATTGAAATACGCAACGTCACACTGACTAAAGGGTACCGAGGATTAGGCGCGAATTTCGAAAAGAAAGGGCAACTGTGGTCCTGCTTTCCTGCACTGTCAATCAACGCTTTCATGGCTATGGTGTCAGGCTGCTGAGCACGAGGTCGCGGGATCGAATCCCGGCCACGGCGGCCGCATTTCGATGGGGGCGAAATGCGAAAACAACCGTGTACTTAGATTTAGGTGCACGTTAAAGAACCCCAGGTGGTCGAAATTTTCGGAGTCCTCCACTACGGCGTGCCTCATAATCAGAAAGTGGTTTTGGCGCGTAAACCCCATAATTAAAAAAAAATCTACGCTTTCACGTTAAACGAATAATAAATAGTGATGAACTAACACTCGAGCGCTGCTGAAGCGTGCTACATTGGGCAAGTTGGTGCAACATGGCTTGTGACCGTAAACACTGCAGAAAACGAAGACAGATTGGTGGTGTGTGTTGTGTTTTGCTCTGTTGTGTCGTACTTGCCTTTAAAATGCTAGCCTTTTATTACTGCTATTTAACGTACCTTCAAAGGTACTATGCATGAGGATTCAAATGCGAACAACGAAGCCCGTGGACTTTTTTTTTTTTTTCGCGGCCCAGCGCTAAGGAAAAGCCGCGGAGATGTATTGGCGACCGACTGCGATGAGCCACAAGCGGCGTCTCTGACACACCGGAGATGGCCGGTCGCAGATATCCTTGGCGCATCTTGCTCTTCGCAGTGCAGCGCATGAACTACTCTCTCCGATGTTCGCATTCGAATCATTGTACATTGTACGTTAAAAGAAGTCGTCGTACATCAAGCTGAACTACATTGTTGAACTGCATTGTTAACTTTTTTTTTTACTAACGATTATTTGTGTACGCTAAGGGGGTTGAGACCATGTGATACATTCATTATATCATGTTCGTTTTTCCTTCAGTAACCTTCGGTTGAAAGCGCCGTGTGGCGTCCCTTCCTACAACTTATACTGATCTTGTGCACTGCTGTTGAAGCCTTTAATGTTGCGCATTCCAACGTGCCCGATTCCCCCTCTTTCTGTACAACACGGCACTCCTGATATGCCAAGCATAGGCTTTACTGAGGGAGAAGTGTTTGCATGGTAAAAAGAAAGAAAAAGAAAAAAAAAACAGAAGAAAGGTTAAATACTTGGCGCACCCATTTAAACGTATTCTTCTAATCAGTTCGCTGTTAAATCACATTTTGTGAAAGCATCTGACAAAAGAACAGTTACTTGGTGGTTATTAGACAGATGATCGACACTTTAACACACAAATATGTTCTGCGAAAGGACAACGCATGTTTGCGAAAGGATTCGTAAGTCCACGCGCCACAATGTGATCGCCGCAGGGTTTTCAGAAGGAGAATTGAACTTACTCCCTTAATTCCGACCTAATCCGCTGAACACATTCTTGGTTCGCCAAACGACAGTTTCACGTTAATTACTAACTAATGCGTCCTGGTTTACCGTTTCCCCAAGTGTCCTATCATGCTCACGCTCGCAGCCCAATCGGTGATCAGACGTTATCGCCCTCTAAATTATCTAGGCTGATTCGAACTGGGCAACAGTCGAAGCAGAATCTAAATGTCATCCAAAACTCGTAGAGTTGCTACCGAAGCAAGTAAATCACCCCTACCACTTGAGACGGCTGTTCTACAGCACGAGTCACCCTGATAGGTCCGACGAAGTTGCACATAGCTTTCAATGATAATTGAGAATGCAAAAAAAGCCCGACTTGTGACCCATCTTGTGACATTTTTTTTATTGCCAAGGACGCGAACCTCTCCTATGAAATCATGTCAACAGAATAAAAACGATACATACCTCCACAGTCAGTGCGAATTTTTGCTTTTTACTTTATTACTTAACTGAACCTTTTTTTTGTTTGTTTACTGCTCTGTATTTGGCCATGCTTCAGAGAGAGAGTATATATATATCTTGTTTGTCGTCTAGGTTTGAGTAGCACTGTCAAACTAGCCCAATAAACTATTCAGATTACATAGTTGGCATCGACGTTATAGTACAGCGGGAAGAAAGTGAATGTGCACTCACGGTACTCGCCGACGATGCCCCTTTTGTCATTGGGAGCGGCATAAGCAGGGAAGCCAGCCATGACCCCGTGACCGGCATCCATGGCGTGGTTCCATACCATGGCCGAGTGCTGTGCCACATGGTGTTCCATTCCCTGGAGGAAGTGCGAGTAGGTGTTGCCCATCTGCTGACCCGTTCCACTCTGCGGTGTCCTCGGAGGACTCATCTGGGACTGGTGCAGCTGTTGGTGCTGCTGCTGCTGTTGCTGCTGTTGGTGCTGTTGGTGTTGCTGCTGCTGTTGCTGGTGCTGCTGCTGTTGCTGGTGCTGTTGCTGCTGTTGATGCTGCTGCTGCTGGTTATGGTGGTTTTGGAGGTGGGCCGAATGTTGGATCCGGCAGGAAGAGGCGCCCAACCCGTTGTTGACCTGCTTGGACGACGTAACGAAGTCGTCGTGATGGTGCAACGGCTGCGGCGAAGCCGTCCACATGGTATTGTTCGACGGCGACAGCAAGACGGGGCTAGGGGACGAGTTGGAGTCGGGGGGCGAGTACTGCTGGTAGCCTTTCGACTGCATGCTGTACGGGCTGCTGGGCGGGTAGCCCAGGGGATCGGTGCTGGCCGGGGTCAGGTGAGAATAGGTGGCGTTCTGTTCTTCAAGAAGGGCGCCGTCGCGCGAACCGTTCCCCGAAGAACTGGGCATCGTGGAGGTCACCGGAAGCGAGTAGTACGGCGACGGCGACACCTGCATGGTCGCGCTGGAAGCGGGCGGCTGGTACCGGAGCACGGTCGTCGCCGAACCGTCCACGATGTGCAAGTTTGCCAGGGACGTGGCTGGCGGGTAGTAGCCACCATCGTCGAAGCTGCCGCCGTACTTGCCCGGGTAGAACACGGGCGGCGACGGTTGAGCCACGCTCCGTGGAGCCGCCATGCCCGGGCTGTGCTGCTGCTGGTCGGGCTCGATGACTTCGCGCTTGATGTTGGGCGCCTGGGGCGACGAACCGCCGCTGCCGCTTCCCGCGTCCGGAGAAGTGCCCAAGACTGGGGAGTACTCGCCTTGCCGCTGCTGCTGCTGCGGCGGCTGCGGCGGGGATCCCGAGGCATAGTCATTCTGCGCGTGGGTAGGGGTGCCTTGCTGGTTGGAACTGACGGGAGACCCGCCCGCGGCTTCCTCGTCGAGGCGCTCTTCCTTTATCCATGACTGCATTATCACTGGGGAAGTCTCCCGCTGCTGTTGATTGCCGGTCTTGTCAGCCATGCCTTCGGAGTCTTGCGGAGAGGAAGACACTAGCTTGCGCATCTACAGGCCGGCCTGGTTATGGATCGGTTCCTCGAACGCTGGGCTCTGCATGTACAAGTGCGGGGGGTGGGGGATAAGAAACGGGAACGGAGCTGTGGCGATTCTAGTTAGGCCCGTCTTTGGCCCGCACCCTTAAAAATACCAGAACAGAGTTAGGATGACAGCGAGCGGGAGGTTCTTTGCGGAGATAGCCGCAGTTAATGTCGTTTAGGAAGGCCGAAGCGTTTCGGAGCCTGCTGCGAAGAGATAAGCCAGTAGCTCTTATCAACCGAAGGGGTTAAAGCAGCCTCACCCGTTTCCTCCATTCCTGGATGGGCAAGGTCAGAACATCTCTGACTCCAATGTCTGCCTCCATTTTTCAGGAAAACCGACGCATAATTTCGTTCGAGCATCGCTTGCAAATACAATGCTCGATTGGAAGTTGTGTTTTTACAGAAACGGTAAACCCAGAAATCGACAACGTTAGAGCGCTTTTTGCACACTAAAAAGTTTTTTTTTCCTCGCCTGAAGCAGCGCTTCAGTAGGCGCGCACTTCTAGCCGTACAACATCATCACCACCGTTTCGGCCATGCGCCAGTTTGGTAAGCTCTAGCTAAGCTCTATCGGGTACGTGCGCGGCAACCGTACTATAGCGGTAACGGTATAGAGCACTATGCAGTCAACTTAAAACACTCCTAATAAGTCTGTTTGCAGCCGCTGTAACTTCACGTCCCGCTACATCCAATACGCGCAAACTGCGCAGGGTAATTATTCCAGCAGCGTTCTCACCATTATTGTCTACCGAGCTTGCACTACACGTACAGGCTGAAGTACTCTTGCCATACCCTTACTTGCCCTTTGCTCTTCCAACTATTAGCAATACCTCGTTCACGCTCAAAATAAATAGAAATGAGCTAGAGAATGCAGAGGCAATCCCTAGAGCATTGAGTCGGCTACACCATACTGGGTCGGGAGACATGATAATACGAAAATGAGGAGCAAGCGATACGATAGACACGTGCACGCAAGTGCAAGCTCTGCGCAACTCGCAAATTAGTAGTTACGTTAACGAGGCTTCCCGCCATCCCGACACTAAATTTCTACTTCCACAGGTCGGGAACGCGCCCACGTTAATGTTCTTTTTTTTTTCGGTCCCAGGCAAGGTGAAACCAATTTGTAAGGTCAGCTATCCACTAGAGGACAAGACACACTCCTGCAAAAGAACGACACAGAACACGCCTGGTGATCCGCAGGGGAGCAGTTGTTTACCAGACACCTCTTTCCTATATGGCAAGCGGTATATTATTTTATTCCAAATACCCTCAAACGCAAGTGCATTGTAGATGGGAGTGGTCACAAAAGAACCGTAGGTTATACAAAGTTATACAAAGGAAACGGTAATACAAAAACTATTAAGGGCGAATCTAAGAAGTAGCAACAAAACAAAAAACAAACAGCGTGATACAAACAAAAAGACACATGAGCCGTTGCCTAAATGAGATTACTGAACCGTTGTAATCATATAAGTAAAGGACGCGATGGGTGTCTAGAATTGCGAGCACGTGAGAGTTCGAACATTTTTTTTTCCTCTTTCTTTTCTTTTTTCAAAAGACATGGCCTGATCGACACACAAAGCACTTCGTCCCTTTTTTTTTTCAGAGAGAACTATAATTTATGTATGCGTACAGTGTGCGCTTTGATAGTGTGTACGCGTCAAAAAAAGAAAAAGTAGGACAAACGGCATATTCCTGCTCATTGCATTTGTTCTAGGTATACGGCATCGTCAATGTATGTATAGGTATTCTCGCGGTTTCAAATAAACCATTTTGTTCAAGGTTGGCGCTCGTGTTGTGTACTCCTCCTTCGTCCTCATCTTTTCCAGCGTTTCCTATCTGCTACTGTCAAGAAAAATTGCAATGCTGTGAATGACGGTTGTCGTTAACTTCGTGGTTGATTGAGGGAAGCCTTTTCTAAAGCCACGCTATAGTAGTGAGAGAAAATACTTCCATCAGTAAGTTCTTAATCGCTTTGGCTAAAATAAGTTATAGTAGCTTGAAGCTTCTCGTAGCTGCCTAGAACCAAAGCCAGCCAACATGCGGGTTGGTGCCAACGTTCCTGCCGCTCTACACATCTTTCATTTGCCACGATCCCAGCCCCCCGCGACCCAGTACCAGAGTCCTTCAGTACTTTTTCAGAGCCTAGAAACTTGGGGGAGGTCGATGTATCCTTCTACTGAAATGCATTCTGCCACACCCGTCATCGCTACGGCTTCGTTTTAAACTGCAGTCTATTCCCAAGAACTGTCCAACGCAAGATGTTGCACGTTCTATGATTTAGACGTTCTGCCTGAAATTCAGCCAAATTGATCAATTCATGGGTCCCTTCAAGTCAGGAGAGCGAGCAGGCATGTTTATTCGGTGACTCTTACGTTGCGTCGAATCAAATATGCAACCGAATCGATCGAACCAATCAACTCAACCACAAATGCTGCGACGAACATGCTTTAACCTGCGCGCTAGTAAAGCAATGTCCACAAAAATGAACGCCACAAGTTCTCATTAGAACTAGCTCGAAATTCATGCTGCATATGGGTACTTGCGACTATGGCAAAAATATTTGCGAGGGGCAGAGACACGTCGCAAGGCCAAGCGCGCAACGCGAAGCTGAACCACCACTTTTGCACCGAAATATATCCAGTATAAAGGCAACGAGCTATGGAGGAACAACGCAAGAAAATGTTTCCCCCAGACAGTCCTCAAGAATACGCAATCAAGTATATGATACCCGTCGACAACAGAAAGCCCAAGACGATTATATTTTTTTCCAGCGCACTGGGGCCGCGTACAAGCTGGCCTAATGCAGACAGCAGCGTGCCAACAAAACTACGATAAAACTACATTTCCCGAGCTCGACCGAGGTGCGCGCCATCGACACCCACGGGAGAAGCGATAAATATCGGACGCTAAAAATACGGGTAACCGCGTAACTCGGCGGCACGCATTCTTTATCGGGCCGTCCCGGCCGATACCGACGGCCGAGAGAGGACCGCCCGCTCGCCGAGGTTGATAGGGGCGCAGCCGTTAAGAGGCCGAACCCGTCGAGCCCCTTATATCGGCCCCGCGTCGCCGAAGGGTTCGCACGCTGCCGGCAAAGGCAGTGGGCGGGCGGAACTGTCGTTGATAACCCACGGGAAGAGACAAGATAGGCGACGCTAATCAAAAAGCCGGGTTACCTTGCATATAAGGCTTCGGGCCACGCTGGTCCCCCCGCGAGAGCGGTTCCGGCGCCGGCACAGTGCAGCGGGAGCCGACGGATGTGTGCGTGCTCGGGTCGACAGCGCGAAGTCGTCGTCGGGTTCCGGGAGTGCCACCACCACCACGGCTCGACGTTGCCGTTCGTTCGTTTCGGCAGCAGCAGCAGCCGCGGAAAAGCGAGGCTGGCGGACGTGTATAGCGGACGTCTCCGAGCCGGCGAGGAAGCGTTTTTAACAAGCTAGCAACCACGGCCACTGGGAGGAACTGCTGGAGGCTGGGAAAAGCGCGGGGCGGTGGCTTGGTGTGTGTGTGCGTGCGCGCGCGTGTCTGTGTGTGTGGGTGTGTGCACGATGCACCGAAGGAGCGGGCATGCGCAGCGCGCGGATTTTTTTTTTTTCAGCGGGACCTCTGTGTCTGCATCGTCGGCGAGACGCTGAACCGCGTGTCAGCGCCCGGCTGGCCTTGTCGCCACCGGTGGCTCGGCTCGTGCAAAGAGAAGCGACGGCTGTGATTGGCCGCGTCGCGATGTTTCGGGGACCGATCTTGAGTCAGCAGTAGCGTTGTGCGGCTTCGGTGACAGCCGTGCCTTCGATGGAGAAGCGCGAGCCGCTTGTGTCGCAAGACGCGCGCCACGCTTCAATTTCTTTACTTGTACTTTTTTTTCTTGCAAACTAAGATGCTTTGCGCGGTAACTTCAGGCAGACGGAAAACTCTAGAGACGAAAATTACTGAAGGTTTCTTTTTCTAATTTTTCAGACGCCCGAGAATGGCGGACGTGACTGAAGAAGCTTTGTGGTGCTCGTGCGATTTCGAAAAGAGAAAAGGCTACGTCATGAATTACTGCTTGCTGCGGAACGAAGCTGCACTTGCGCAGATGGCGAATTCATGTACAGCTGTAGCAGTATAAGACTTAAGGCGAACAACGAAGACGCACCCAGGGCGGTTTAACTTTACCACGTGTTGTAAGAAGCGAACAGCGAATGTCTTGGAGGAAGACGCATTCAGTTAACATATTCAAGGCACTCCCCACAAGAAACCACCAGCGTCCACCAGATAAGCAAAAAAGCATTCGTGGAGTGTTCGAGTTAAGTATGACGGCGACTAGTGTTAAAAATGTTTGAAGCCATGGCAGCGAATTCGTGCGACTCGTTGTGCCCCCGCAGCCGATGACTACTTAGCTATATGGCGTTCTATACTGACGGTCACGAAGTAAGCGGTTCGATTTCAGCCCGCTGTCACCTGGTTCTAGTACAAAAGGAGAATAGAAAAGTTGCCCCTTGGGCGAGATTTCGGTGAGCATGGCGGTGTGTTGTTCCGCCGTCCGCCATTGCATTTCTCATAGTCGAGATGTGTTTCTTAGAACATTAAAGCCGTGACGTGCACAACGCTTCCCACTTCGCAGACCTAGCCGTCAGCACTGTACCGCCTGTTAAATAAGGCAGCGTGGCGAAATTGCAATTTATTTTAATTGCCCGCATTTGAACGCTATCGCAGGCACTGCGGAATTTATACCGTAGAGATGCGAGCATAACGCACGAGACGTCTACGAAAGTATTTTTTTTTCTTTCAACCACGTGCGGCGGTGAGATGCGGATGAATATGAGCGAAGAGATTCCATCCACAACAACGGGAGACATTCATTGGATTTCCAGTCGAGTTTCTTAACGCGAGTGCTGCATGACTGAACGACTGTGAACATGGAAAGAAAGCTTCCCCTGTGTATCAAAGCCGGAAGCGATGGATGGTAGCGATGAGTCGCTGCATCTCGAACACCAAAAGCCAACGGGTTAATTTATAGCCAACTAGCAGTGTTTGCTTCGTTCCTGCCTCGCCGTCATTCGAGCGGGAACGTATGTCGCTCCAGGGGTCAAGCGAGCACGGTTTCGAGCCCAAGGCCCGGCGTACGCACGCTGTTTTCCGCCTCTCTCCCTGTACGCGCTCAGCTCTGCGGCGTCAGTCCGGTGACTTATGTTTCTCGAAGAGTGTCAAATTTGCTGACTCCTAGGGCCCCGCAGCCCCTCTCCGGAGGGAGGGCAAGCAGGGTCGAACGCTGCTATCAGCAGCGTCGCCGTTGAATGCAGAAGCAGCAGCAGTAGCTCTGCAAGCTCGCGGCACGGTTTTCGGAGCTCCCGCGAGCGACCGCGTTGGCAGCTTTCAGCGCAAATCTTGCAGGTCCTGTTCGCGTTGCTGACGCCGTCCCAGAAACGGAATTCCAGGCTACCGCAGCGAACAGCTGATAGCGAGCCCATCGGCAGCGCGAGCGCGTACACTAAAACGACGCGGGTGCGTGGGTTGCGCGTAAAACCATAGCCTCCGAGATCTATCGGTGTGCGCACCGCGCTCATGATCCTGCAGGTTCTGGTTTAGGACTTGTTCATTCGCTGACCACAAACGGGGAAGGAAGGTGGAGGAGCGGGAACTACGCTGGAGTACATAGCACAAGCAGCATTTCTACTGGACAGAAATACGCGACTGTACTCACTTGATCGCACATTATAATAAGTATTCGAGTGCCATCACAGCTTCGCCGTAGAGACGCCACGCTTTTATTTCTACATTGGTTGGGCGTTGCCTTTACCAAATCCTATGCATTCCGCCTAGGGATGACCGACACCGCAACCAGTGACCACTGCGGCCACGAAGAATCAATTGACCATATTTTGTGCACCTGCCCGCAGTACATACAGTCCACAGAGGGAATGCCTTCGCCACGAACTTGACCAGCTGGACGACCAACCGCTATCAGAAAAAAGAATTTTACACCATCGAAAGGACCTACCCGTCACAGAAGAAGGCCGTGCAAGCACTATTGCGTTTTTTGCGATCTACGGGCCTGTGTGAACGACTTTAACTGGAACGCCTCTTGTGTGTGTGTGAGCCTCCGTGCGTGCGTGTTTTTTAACGTTTTCCTCTCTGTCCTCTTGATAACCCCTATCTCCCATCCCCAGTGTAGGGTAGCAAACCGGAGACCGATATATCTGTATGAGCTCCCTGCCTTTCCTCTTTATCTCTTTCTCTCTCTCTCTATCTCTAACTAATGGACAGTCTTTGTGTTTATAAATAAGTTCGCGAGGTAACGCACGGAGCACAGAGCGCAAGCGAGCGTCCAAACTTCGATCCACCAGCGACCAGTGATCAGGGTGTGACCACCTTCCCAGTACTGACCAAACATGATGCTGCTGAGGCGCAAAACGGGAAGCAAAGACGCCCACCCATGTGGCTGTTGGGATCTGGTTCTGAGGTTCGCGATTCGGACACACATAATATAAGGTCGGCTTGCCTAAGCCGCCGGAGTGCATGAAACATATAGCTGGCCTGCGCTATACCGGGGCGTTGCGCTGAGCTGAGAGGACCCATACCGTGGTCCGTCTCTATCGTCGAGAATAGCTTGTTGGTAAGGAAATGAAATTGGGAAGTTTGAAGGAACCGATTGCTTTAGTTTACATATTTACAACTCGCATGCGTCTGTGGATATGGGAGTACACTCCATGTTGGAGCACTTCACGTGTCTGATCTCACTACATGCCTCGGGACACTACAATGCCCCAAAGGATCCGAGTTTTAAGTCATCGTTTTCCCTAGATCACTAGACGAGGTAATTAAGATTACTCTGTCACAGCCAATCGAAAGGTTCGAAGTGTTCGCGGCACTTCGCCCAACTAACTCGCTGGACTTCACCTTTGATGTTGCGCAATCGACCCCGCGTATGACCAAACCATGAGGGAACCTGAAGTCGACACAATTCCCACGGAAGTCATTGACGTTGGCCCCTTGTATCAATTAGCATGCTCTCCGTGACTGTCACCTCGTAGCAAGTTGAGAAGTCATTACCGCTTCCACAAAATGCGGTGGCTGCAGCCACCTAGAAGGGAGTTTTTTGTTTGCCCGCTAATTCGCGATGGATGGACGGATGAATGCTATAGGTGGCCCCTTTGAAACGGGGCGATAGGTTGCGCCACCAAGCTCTCGTTATTATTTTGCCTAATGTCCTACCTATTCTTTAAAAAAACACACGCAGAATTCCCAGCATCAAACTTTCAGAACCACTATTGGGAACGTTGTTTTTCTACGCCTCCATTGTTTGTGGTCTCCCTGCACGTCACTGCCACCAAACCTGCAATCGTCTTTTCCTATCGGAACTCCGATTAATTGCTCGCCGCCTAGCGGCTGCCTCGAGAAACAGCCGATCCAGATTCAGAGTTGAAGCGAAGGACGGTCTTCTGTCACGGCACGCGCTGAATGCCTCGGACAGTTCGCAGATTGTCCTCAAGCCGCTGCACACAAGCCCGAAAAAGAAAAATGGCGGATGTCGAAATACTTTTGTTGTGTACCCTTATGCTGGTCATCACGGTGGAAAGAGAGTACCGCATGTATGATTGCATCGTTTCCAGAAAGAAGCAGACGGCGCGAATCCTAGGCCGACTTGGATAATAATATTGCGCATTGGGAAGAGGTGACTGATACCATGCTGGTTTGTCAAAACACTTCACTCGGGACGACTTCCTTATTCCCGGCAGTGTACCACTGCTCTTTTTGTACATATTTAGTTACGCTGCTGGTATTTCAAATTCCGGAGTGTACTTGGTTTAGGCAGGTGCCTAATTAAATTAGTGGTATACGCTTATAAGCTTCATTTGACCTTGTTAGTTTTGTATTTTGCCCCGGCGTTAGTGTTATCAATGCCTTAAGTAGCAGGAATATTCTCGCTAATGTACTTTTGTTCGTACCAGTAGCAGGGACAACAACTAGCTCGGAAAGTCTGAAGTTCATCATGAAATATGTTATGCAGCGAAGCGACATATCATTTTGATAGCATGCTTTAGTTTAGCGGTGTAAGCAGAATACGATGTCTTCTCATTCGACGCTGCGAGTTCTCAACTTGTTGGCCCACAAGAAATTCAGAAGCAACTGCAAACAGCACTCGTCCCAGATTTGGAGCATTAGGGGCCTCGATAGTGCCTCTATAAGTTTGCATTCTGACACTGTGCAAACAGCCAGATTCCATTACAACTGGTTCGATTTGTTTCCAAGTCATGCGTTTGCACTAATGCAAGCGACATAGCTAAAAAAAAACCTCGCTTATAGTTCGGAAGTCTGATGGAAACGCAATTTCCCTTCAAATCGTCGTGCATTTCGTGAAGTGCCGCATATAGTCCACATTAGTCCAGTGCCACTTCCTGCTCGTTCAGAACCGGCCTCTTCCGCACCTGCACGGGCTGTGCACTATCTGTCCCGACGAGTGCAGAGAATGCTACGAACCCGTCCCGCACGAAGCATGCGCTGCGTGAAGCGAACGGCGACGCGCAGATGCCGCCAAGTTGAAATGCGTGCATGGTGAAGCGAAGAGCAAAGTGTGGCAGTCCGCCAACTATAGCGCACGAAGTGCGTACGAAAGAAATAAACCTATAGGTTGCCACAGAGCACACATCCTGTAGACAACCTCATTTGGATATGGGGAACGGCGTACTGAAGAGGGGCCTTATTTTGCTCACGCGAAGTTCCTTAGCGCACCATATACACCAGACGATTTTCACGCTGCGACCCTATATCGACCTTTGCGTCGAGCGGAAGGACCCGCGACCTGGTCCTCGGCGGCCATGTATAGCCACTGCGCCACAGCGGCGATGGAAACGTTGGTACCCAAGGTCTGACAGTGCAGAACCGTCGATCGCCTCGAAGCCCTTGGCAACGGACAGTGGAGCGCGACGCAATACGCGGCACACAGCTATAGCCGCAAGACTGCGCGGCGGTCACGTGGCGCATGCATTCCGCCGGATGCCTTGCGAGCGCTCGTCTGTTCCTGCTTCTCCGGCGCTCGCCGGATGCCAGCGGAACGGGAAATGTACGGGGAGGAACAAAAAAGAGCCACGAACGGTTGCCGGCCGCCGAGTCACACGCCGCCGGATTTTCCACGCGGCGATGCGCGCGACAACAGCGAGTCGCTGCATCGTCTGCTGTAGCGCGGCGCTATGTGCAGGCGTTTTAAACAATACCCGCTGAAGCGCACATACCCGGTTAACGAATGAAATCTATTCAGTATTGACGCATCGTTAAACTCCTGATGGATTACGCAGGGGGCGCGAGTGTGCTTCGTATTGCGAATGTTTTGGAAGAACGAAAAAAGAAAAAAGAAAGAATTGAAACAACAGGTTATATGGGAGGTTTGGAAGTTTGTCACTATGCTTGCAGTCACCTTTTCAATGTTTCTTAGGCCTATTGAAACCTGGTTCATGGAGACTCGCACACTTTTATAGAAGTATGCAGCAATCCGTTACCTCTCCTACAAAAGATGCCTGTGCGCAACATGATCTTTCGAGCTCATCAATAGAATCTCTTTATCTGAATTCTTTTCTCGTCTGCTCACGAATCATATCGTTTTTCATCAAAGTCGAATGTATGAGAACTTGGCTATTCAGACGGAAATGGGGCGGGAGCGGGGGGGGGGGGGGGGCAACGTCGCATTTCAGAAGCTTTTGAGTATAAGAATGAACAAGGAGATGAATGAAAACTGATAACACACACACGCGCGCGCGCGCACACACACACACGCACATACACATACACATACACACACAGGCACAAATAAATAACTATATGTGAACTCAGGCGAAATTATTGTGAAAGAAAAGGCATTCTTGAAGATACGGATACGTATACATAGTGCAACTGGTAACCATATATGTTGGTAACCATACAACTAAATATGTTGCCTGCCTTTATTTTTCATTCTTTTTTTTATTTGGGGCACGCAATCGGATTACATATAACGAGTACACTTATCTAAACGAACCTTACGCGCTACCACGAATCGTCCCCAGTTTGGTGCTAGGTTAAAGCCATCGCTTCGATGGGTGCCCCCATGTTGGTTGACTCCAAGCATTTGGGGCAGGTTTTGGGGCTCCCGCTAAATCAGTGAAATAGCGTGTGCCTGATGCAAAACCCAAACGCAGTTTGCGTCTCACGTATACGCAGTGGCTTCGAAGCTCATCTCTGTGGGGCCATAAAACGTACGTTTGGCACTCCTATTCTCAAAAGGATATCTGTGAACTTCACTGCGCCAACCTCAGGACAGCAGAGGTCATCGAACACCTCCTCGTACCAGCGACACGGCGTGTTCAATGCGCGCCTTGCCTCACCGCCAACCGGCTGCGGCGCGAATCGCGAGGCTCTGCGGCGCAGGATGCCGGCAGGCAGATACGGAGGTATCTGCTCCAAGGAGAAGCGTTTAAGATAGCCCGCACAAACACACCACTTATAGCTGACGCGGCATTGGCAACGGACGGAAAATGAGGGATTTCCCCGTGCAAGAAGCGTCTTCGATCCCCCGTCCTCCCCAGTCAACACATGGGGACAGATAAAGGAAAAGCCGATCCTAAATTTAGAAAAGCCGCCTCTTGTTTGCCCGCGCAAACGCAAACTCCGCACCCTCTGTCGCTGTTAGGAGGCGTTGCCGCGCTTCCTTTCCTGCAATATAGCCGTTCTTTCGCCAAACTCTCGCTATGTACTCTTGCGAGACGGAAGAGGCTACCGAAAACATCCCGTGCCGTTGTTCCAGTTACGACGTTTCGCGCCACTCTTCCGGACGCGGCAAGCCGGCTGAGATCAATTAGGACAGTTTTCGGAAGCAAAGGTCCGCGGACTGTGGTCTTGCGTGTCGCTGTCGAAAAACGAAGAGAGAGCGTCGGCAACAGTTCTGTCTAGATCTCCCCTTCTTTCTCTTTTCTCTTTCCGATTTTATTCACTCTCCCCAAAGGCAGGGCAGCTAACCGGACGTCCACCTGGTTAACATCCCCGCCTCTTATTGCTTTTCTTGTACAATGTGCTCAGGGAGGCCAAACTGAAGCCTAATGTTCCAGAGGACTATACCCTATAAGATGCACTGATTCAATGCTGCACTGCAGTGTCTGCATCGCACAAGGCTCCGTGCCTTTATTTGGTGTACTTTTCCATTCGTTTTGTTGCGATCAGCATTTTCGGGATATTTCACACACTTTCTGGTGTCTACCGTTTCTTTCTTTTATGTGTTGTTACCGTTTTACCGCCAACTTAGGCCATTGGTGTACCTATAGCCCACGGTACATATAGCCCACGCTGAAATGAAATGAGCATGGGGCTACTGCGCTGAGCGAACCCTGTTCGAAACCGACCATCGGACCAACTTAATTAGGTCCCTGGCTATAGTGTGAGTGCATGTATGTGCCCGCTCTTCAAAGGACCTCATTGTGTCACTGTGAACCTGTGCTAGGACTCAGCAGGTACCCATGTGTCGCTGGGTGTGTACTGCCCTTCACTGAAGCTACCGTGCATCTTCCTCCTCATCACCAACGTCTCTGTCTCTTTCTCTTTTGACTCCCGTCTTCCTTCCCCAAGCCGTGTTTCGTGGTGGCAATACAGTGTATCGCTACACTGTCTCAAAGTTAATCAATGACAATAATCGTAACATGCTACGTGCCAGAACACTTCTTTTTATTTATATATCCCCAGCTGCTAAAGTTTTCTTATAGCACGAAATTGAAGAAAACGAAACGAAAACCGGTGCATCTGTGCACATGTGATCGAAAAGATCAGCGCATACCTTTCTGCATGAATACCGCCCTGCTTGTCCTTTTCCGCAGCTTCCGTGCTCTGAAAACGTTTGCGGTCACAGTACCTTTCTGTGTACCTTGTGAGCTCCGCTGATCTGATAGGAAGCGTTGTCTTGCACTACGACGGAAATATACAGAGGATCCCTACATACAAAGAACCGCGGTCGAGCTTTCTCTGTATATAAAGACCGGTAAATCATACACGAGGTGGTCCTGCGACGACTGTGCCTAGTGTATAAAAAAGGGAATTCTACAAAAAGGGATAATTGTTCCAAGCCCAGATTGCTAGCAGTGACCAGACATCATAATTGTTGCGAAAAATCTTCAAGCTATAGCATCGCTTCAAAGTACCTGAAGATCTTCAAACGAACGGTAAAATGCTCCAATCTTTTGTTATTAAGATGCAGATTTCCTTTTTTTAGGTACGTTCTTTTTCATTTATTTTAATTTTTTTTAGGCGTACTGGTGTACTATAGCTTTTGTGGCCAACTTTTCAGACTACAGCAATAAGCAAGAAACAGAGACCACATGCTGCAAGAAAATTTTGTGACCCGGCTTTGAGGTATGATGCACGCACAACCTTCTTTAAAGCTGCCACTGCTTTCACAAGGTTTCCGCTCCGATATGCCCTCTCGTTTGTGCCGCCTCTGGATCGGAGTGGCATTTACCAAAGCTTATTCGTTCCGCATTGGAATGTATGACACACCTACGTGCGGCTTCTGCGAGATCGAAAAAACAACAATTGAGAGTGCAGCTGCTGTTCATTTGTTCCTGTTACAGCGTACAGCACCACCCTCACCGGTCACCGTTATATCGGTTGGACTCGAGGCCGTTTTCTTAAGCGAAAATCCTTGAACCATCGCGTGCGCGTAACAGGTACAGAAAGCAACAAGTGCGTTGCTACAGTTTACCAAGACTCGACAGGTTTCTGTGGCCGTACGCCAACTTGGTGTGTACTTTCAAGTATGCGCGAAACTGGTACATACACACACTCTCGCTTATTGTTTCTTTCTGCTGGATGTGCGCAAGTTTCATCTCCTTTCCTTTTCTTCTCTCTCTCTCGTCTCTCTCTGAGTCCATAAATTGTACTGTTTTAAGTTCCTACCAAGGAAACTGAGGCGATCGACTCTAAACTCGTACATATAGTGGTCGCTTCTTGGCGCAGCTCGCAAAGCAGTTTCTAAGCCCGGTCGTCCCCGCCCCACCAACAAGCCTGGACGTGGAGCGTCAGTTGCGTATGGGGATCGAGTAATAAACGTTATTTCATCCCTCCTCCTCACAGCGTTGCTTCATAAGGCTAAACCGCAGATGCCCGTTTTATGCCACATGGCCGCTTGCGGCGGTAACATCTACTCCAGCCGCAGAGCTAAGTCCAACATCAATCTCGCCCTTGTATTACACCCCTCACCCTTCCTTCGTTCCTGTATTTCTCATTCTCCCTTTTTAAGAGCCGCTTCGGGGACTGCGAAAAGAAGCACTCGGAAGATGCAGTCTCACGTGTCCGCGCGGGCAACGCGCTGACACCCGCCTGTCGCGAATCGAAGATGAATTCGGTGCCCGACAGGCATGGCCCATTACGTTATCTGGGGGGTTGCGATCCCTCTACGCAAGGGAACTGCCGCTGGTGCAGAGAGAAGCTGACCGCATCCCCGATAAGTCTCCCGCGCCCGGTCTATCCACCCGCGGGGCCAATCCATTATACGCGTATATATACACAAAACGCAGCCGCAACCCGCCTCGAGAATGACACTTTGCGCAGACTATTAACACGTGCCTCCGTGGGAGGAAGGGAGGAAACGCGAACCATCGTATATATCCACCAATGCACTGCATGCGAATTCTAAGGCGTGGCTCTTTTTGCCGATCGTTCTGCCTAACCACGCTGATCGTGCTTGATACGAAGTTGGATAGCCGCCATCATGGGAAGGTTGACATGCATCATCTTCTAACTCCATAGCAACCGATACATTGCGTTATATATAAGCTCTATTCGAAAGTGGTGACGCGAAAATAATTTGGTGTTTCCGGACCCCGTTTATAACTTGAAGTCAATGCGCGCAAAAGTGAGAAATCGTTTTCATATAGTCCGAAAGGCCGATTGTCC
The DNA here is from genome assembly GCF_038994185.2 of Dermacentor albipictus. Classification (NCBI taxonomy): domain Eukaryota; kingdom Metazoa; phylum Arthropoda; class Arachnida; order Ixodida; family Ixodidae; genus Dermacentor; species Dermacentor albipictus. The sequence goes on from NC_091825.1 coordinate 87,768,932, forward strand.
GAAAGCGAGCTAAGTCACGCATATATAGTTGCGCTAGCAGTAGTCTGGTTCATCCTGGCTGTAGCTGTATTGTCAGTATAAAGCGCGTCAGCAAAACAGCAACAGGTCATATACCGCCCAGGTTAACGAGAAATAAATTTGACACCTCTTTGGAAACTATGGTGGGCTCTTCCGGAAAGTTTTGCGTCCGTATTCACAAAAAGCTCTCACGATGCTACATTGCTCGTAAGAAGGAGGAGGGCTGGAATGAGAAAAGCAGAAGGCAGGGAGGTTAACCAGAATAACGTGCGGTTGGCTACCCTACACCGGGGAAGGGGAAAACAAAGAAGACAGGAAGAGAGAGGAGCGAAGGAAAGAAGGAATTGCGGCGAGTTCGCTGACGCGTGTGGTCTCATAGAAATTGCATTAATATTCACAGATGGCCGCACAAGCCCGTCGTCCTTACGATGCTCGTATAAGAAGAAATGCCAGCCAGTATAGTAATGGTGGACATACATACTAGCGAAGACTGCCGGCCAAGGGCAAAGAGTACTTCAAACGTAAAATTTGGGAATACGGGCCCAGGTGCGTCTCGTATATATACACTCATCGTGGTAGAACCCATAGACTTACGGAACATTAAGCTAGACGGCAACGACGACGGCCCAATAGTTTTATTGCAACTTTGCCTGGGAAACTAGAAGCGACCGAGATGTATATATCAGAATTATAAACGACTATAGGCTATATTGGTCAGCCAACTCACTCATGTGCACACTTGATCATACTTGGTCCACACTGACCTCACAGACGTGGGGTATATATACCCAGTGCGAATGAGTGACGAAGGGTATGTATACGGGAATGAGTGCAGGCGAGTTCGAGTGGACGTTGTAGCGTATACGAAGGGCAGTGACTTTACGGGTTAATGTGAGCATCGATGAAACTTGGCGACGGCGAGTTTGAGTGGGCGTGCACAGATATGAACGTGAGCCACTGTCGCCGAGTGCGGCGGGACGCGATTGTACGGCCGTGACTAAACACTGGTTATCGCGACTGAACACGTGCTTGCGTTGGGTGCCGGCACGTCCAATTGAAGCGAGTATGAATGCGAGTGAGTTTTGGCGAGTATATATGAACGAGAGAGGATGCCCATGAGTGTGAGTAGGCATCGAGCGTGAGTGAGTGCATAGGCCACAAAAAATATTGCCGAGTGAGTATCTTATTCTGGCCATCTATATGCCAAGATGACGAACGTTTACCTACGCCACCTGTATAGTGAACAAAGTTAAGACAGCGACATAAACGCTTCTACTTGAGAGTACGGAGAGAGGTCTCGCCAGTGTGAGTAACCTCCATGGCTGTTACAATTCGCCATAGCCGTCGGCGATGGGTATATATATATATATATATATATATATATATATATATATATATATATATATATATATATATATATATATATATATATATATATAGCGCCTCCAGAAGCACACTTCAGACAGCGAAAAGCCGCATCCGACGCCGATCTTGCATGTCCGCTTTCTGATCATGGTTCAAAACAGCTTCTATCTCTTCTCTCGCCCTCTGAGATAACGAAGAAAATGCAGTACCTTAACACTCCGCGGGATTGTCATGCACCATTCAAAGAGTTGAAGGAAGCTAAGTCAAAGTGGCAGTCGCATCTGTGGTCTACAGTGTAGCTGCTGAATATGTTGAACACGATCTCCGCGAACTTTCCTTAACAAGCATAATCCCTAAATCACAATATGATAGTCCGCTATACTGAACTGCCTGTCAAGCGCCCTGCATCTAAAGCAATGCCTAGTGGACGTACAAGACCGCGGATTAAGTAAACGGAGGCTAATATCGGCGTTTGCGAGTAAGGGATGAAAATGGACGTCGGCGTTTCTGCAGTTGCAGCTTTATCGAATGCGTCTGCAAACTAAGAGAAAAAAAGAACGCAGACCCCCGCAGACAACGATGGTGCGTATCAAGTCAGCCTCCCGTCGTTGAAATACGGAACCCGATTGACCACCAGGGTGCGCACTTCACGACTACTGCGTCACCTAACCCGAACGAAAATAAATTGAGCTGACAAATTCTCACTAGGAGGAGAAAACCTGCGCAGTACACACAAAGACCTGTGAAGCTGGCAAGACAAACGCATGTGCTAAGAAGTGACGTTTATTCAGAGGAAACAGATTACACCATCACCGCGTGTTGAATACATTTATGCGCTGATTTGTTCCTCAAAGTACCATAGATGAACCCGACCAGTAAACAATTCCAAGAAAGTGTATACGTGCATCTTTCTTTCTGCAGATTTCCTGCACGTCCCCAAGTCCTGGTGCACAACGGTTGACTTACCGCGTCTCGCCGATTTCTGACGCTGACCTCTTGCACGGAAGGGCCGCAGAAGAGACACGTGACGGATTGTCCTTTTCTTTCGATCGTTCGTGCAGCAGACAACGTTTCTTTCGTCTGGTCGTGGAGACCGCCTCCAACATTCGCGCCCCGGTCGAAAGTTCGCGCGTCGCTGTCACCCTCAAGTTCCTCAGAAGTCACGGCCGCCGTCGGCGAGGGACAGTCGACATCGCATTCTAAGACGACACGGTAAACTCTTTCCGAGGAGAGACGGGCCCCTCTCGAAACGGCCGCCCCCTGGCGCCGAGCGACCGCAACGCGAGGGGGTACATTACGCGAACGAACCGGGAGCGGGCGGTTTGGAAGGCAGGCCCTTTCGGCTCCGTTCGGGGGAGGTCCCTTCCCGGGCCGACACCTCCCATCGTGCGGCGGCGGCGCCTGGCCCTCCAGCGCGGGACCTGATGTAATACGCCGCCCACGGAAGCAGGCAGGGGCCCCGCGACGTGGAGAGACAGAAATATAAAAAAAGAAAATCCGGAAAATGAGAAAGAAAGCCAGCGAGAGAGAGAGAGAGAGATGGGAAGAAAACAAGTTGCCGCCGCGACTGGATCAGCTTTCGCGCGCCGCAGCCCCCGCTTGTGTCCCAGCGCGACTCGGACGGCGCCTCCGAGGGACGTCAACAAGACGAGTCGTCAAGGGAGGAGGGTCTGGGACGCGTCGGGCTCGCCCGTCCCACCGCGGCAACGCGCGGATCGCAACCGCGCAGTCCGCCGCCGGTCGCGGTTGCCAGGACCGGAGTCGAATTCGTCCTGGACTCGCTCAACGGCTCGACAAAATGCAACGCGATCGTGCGTAGGGTCTTCTTTCCTCGTACGAAGGCACTGGCAGCAATCCAGCTGACACTGGTTGAGTGTGAAATAGCTAGGGGTGCGCGAGTATTCGCAACCTTCAAGTAGTGAATCGTGAACAGTTTCCTATTCGATTCGGAGACCGAATCGAATAGTCACCACTCGCAAATGCGAATATTTTCCGAATACTTTTCTAATATTTCACAACGTCAACTTCGCCTAAAGAAGCATAAGATTGTAGCAAAAGTACGATAAATCCTCTCCCCCCCCCCTCCCACTGCCATGGTACGGAAATTATACATCAGAACTTACGTAGTGGAGCAGGCTACATCACTTCGCTAGCCTACAGTTGACAGGCTGTACAGCGATCATTTTCACTCTCTGAAGAGGCCTGTGCATGCGAAGAGATTACTTGTTTGCTCCTAATACTTCATTTGCGCTTTTAATAATACCAGCGAAACTTGCAACCATCAAATTTAAGACGACTCGCACGACAACACTGACGGCAGCAGAGCTCGCAGCACTCTTTACTGCCCTTCATTACATTGGTAATGAACAGCCATGCAAGTGAACGGTATTCTGCGATTCGAAAGCGGCACTGCAGTTTCTACTGTCACCTTTACGACACGGACCGCAAGAACAGCTAGTATTTCAGATTACAGAGACGTTGCACCATATAAGTGATGCAGGCCATGAAATCTTTCCAATAGCTCCCAAGTCACTGCGGTATTATCGGCAATGAACGGGCCGATCAAGCTGCCCGTTCAGCCCATACTCAGGACCACGACGTACCAATACTACTTTCTAGAACTGACGCAGCACGGAAGCTCTGCCTGCTTGCTCGCCAGTGCAGCACGTCTCAATGGAATGAGCCACATTTCAGGAATTCCCGACTGTACTCCCTTGATTCCACATTAAGCCTTCGAGACCCATCAAAGCTTCGCCGTGGAGACGCCGCGCTTTTGTATGGACCGTGCTTGGGCATTGCTTTTACCAAAGCCTATCCGTTCGGCATAGTGATGGCCGACACCGCAACCTGAGACCACTGCGGCCATGAAGAAATTATTATCCATATTTTGTGCGACTGCCCGCGATACAGTTCAAATAGGGAATTCGTTCGCCACGAATTCAACCTGCACAGCTTGAATGTGTTCAGTTGATCAAGCAAACATACAACAATGGATGATTCATAATTAATAATATAAAGCCAGGAAACTATGAAGCCAAAGAAAGCATCGAAAAAATTAACCGTGGTTGAAATTGAAATGTAGAAAATAATAGAGGGTAGGGGGGAAAGAATGGAAATAAGACTGGACAATTGTAGGGTTCGTAACAGCACAACACGGACAAAAGGAAGATAAAAACGACAACACGGGGCTGTGTTGCCGTTTTTACTTTTATTTTGTCTGTATCTTGTGTTTCACTGTTACGAACCTTAGAGTGAATATTAACCAACTGGCCCAACTTGCCGCCTTGATACAGAAAGTAGACGAAAAGATAACGTGCCGCCGGTGGAAGCCGAACCCGTAACCCTATAGCATTAATTATAGGCGTGCGTTGCACCGCCAATTCTGCTACGGCGACTGCTACCAATCCATCCACTAACTTTGGTATTTATCTTTACTAGGCTTGGCCCTGGGGATGTTAGCCAGCGCCAGTCAAGGCCATGGGGGGTGAATGTGGAACATCCTTTTTTGCACGATGGTGCTACGTAACACGTGAACTTAGGAGAGCAGGCATGTGGGTAATGAACCACCGTATACTACCTAATGAAACCAAGGCTTTCCGATTCGGTACCCTCGCTATCAATGAACGAGACAAGAAGGGAAACCGAGGTGCTCGATTTTTTTTTTAATGAATCATGACCATATAAACCCAACAGATAACGAAGCCAAGGAAAGCATCGGCGAAATTAGCTGTGGTTGAAACTGAAATGTAGAACATAATAAAGAAAAGGGAAGCGAAAGTGGACGAAAAGATAACGTGTCTCCAGAGGAGACGAACCCACAACTTCTATACAGGTTCTTAATTTGGTAACCGTTAATAAAACTCCTCGTCCTGTACTTTCTCTTTACGAAATGCAACTCATGCCTCGAAAGGTGTGAAGCCCCTTCTGTCCCCTGTTATGTCTCTCAAAACGGCAATGGGCATTCCGCGGATGCTTCCCACAAAGCGACCACTTGACTAGCGCCCGCCTATATGTATATATATATGACGGAGCACGGCGCCAACTGTTCAACGGGTCAACAAAGCTCCTTCGAGGCGACAGCGACCGCCGGTTGGTGGAAGCGTTAATAACCGTCGAGGTCAGACTTCTCAACTCGCTGCAAGTTGACCGTCACGGAGAGCCCGCTAATTGATGCAAGAGGCCAACGTCCACGACTTCCGTGGGAACAGCGTCGACTTCAGATTCCCAATCGCCTCGTGGTTCCGTCGCATGCGGGGCTGGTCGCTTACTATCGGAGGCCGAATAAGGCAGAACGGTGCGACGTCATGGGTTGAATTTTTGCGAACAGTTCGACGATTATGATTGACCGGCACACCGTCATCATATTCCCTCGTATAATTTAGTCAGTTGTAGTTTAGCGAACTTAGTACCACGCCCCGCTATAGCGCAGGTCAGCTCCCAAGCTTCAGGTGCCACGGTGGCGAAAGCAAGCGACCCTCTGTATGACGCCCGAGTCCGAACCACGAATCCTAAACCGGATCACAACGCCCCACAATACTCGTTATTATACTGCTGTCATATTTTCTCAAGTTCATCATTTCACAGATGCTATTGTGACTGCTTTGTATTTTGAGCGAAACGGCTGACTGTATAGGCTGGCTTCTTTTTTTTCGATTGACATGTTGCGCGCATTATGCAATTTTCAGATGCTTGTCAGCGCCATATATCTTCATTGCTCAGTCCTTAGTGAGAGCTTTACCTTCTCATGGAACACCCTTTCCTTCTCCTCTCAAGACTACACAGCGCATGTGTTTGTTTAAAGCTTTGTTCCACGCGCCAAATCGTTTATTCGTTTCACAATTGCATGCTGTACTATAGCGTCCATTTACAAAGCAAGTGAAGCCAAATCAAACTTTCTTACGACCTTTCAATCACGGGAAATTTTGAAAGAAAAAAAATTGACTCCCCTTCCACTGCTGTGCAGAGGGGTTCAAGCGAAGCTCGGGATCCGCGGCTCTTCGTTGTCGTAAGGCCTCGACTCCCCGACGGCGTTCATCAACCGCCGCCTGTTCTTCTGCCGAATGCACGACGCGCGGCCCGCTCCCGCTGCCGTTCCTTCAACGCAGCCTGCTCGTCGGCAGAACAAACCAAACGCGGCTTCCCCATCTGACTGCCGGTCCCCAACTGGCAGGAAACGGCGGTCCGGAGGCGACCGAACGCGCGATAACACCCTTTTTCTCCTCCGGAGGAGGGGACGCCTGTGATGGGCGCAGGGCGCGCTGCGTCTACTTCTTCATGCATATAAGACTTCGCTGTAAAGGGCGCGTATGATGGACCGATGATAAACTTCATAGTGAAACCACACCTGTAAAAACATGGCTACAGAAAAAGAGTATCTTCGTCTTTTCTGTAAAGTGTCGCCTTTGTGTTGTGCCAGATACCACTGAACATTGTTTTATTAGCTCCACCGACGCCATCATATTTTGGCATGTCCTCCGACGGACATTAAAAAAAAGACTTAAATTAGCGCTCATACTGTGCGATACCTGCTGCCGACCTCTGATAGTAATGCACATTTCGATGTGTTTTTTTCTCATGGGAATGCACAGTCTGTGAAAAACGCGAAGATGGACCGAAACGCCGAAACGGTTGTACTTACAAGGGTACATTTCATCCAGATGAAATTACACCAAACATATTTATGATGCACTCGATATACAACTGCACTGGCACCCCATTTTGGTGAGGTGCCTATCCTTACCACCCTTCTAAAGTGGAACCAACGTTTCCACCCACAGTATGAACGCTACTTTTTCTGTGCAACTTTCATTGTGCCCTCCATTCTCTGACTATGCACAACTGGTGAGTTGGGTTGAATGCTACTGTAATAAATACCACGAAAGAAAGAAAAAAAACGACAGTGACTGAATTCGTTAGCGTGGTGGTCTCGCAAGCCCGGAGGTCGTTGGTTCGAATCCGCAGCCCGACAAGCAATTTCCTTTTTCGTACGGGAAAGCAACACTGGCGCCGACACTAGTGAGGGAATACAAGCTTCACCTGAAAATGCGCGGCAATGTATATTGCCTGTAATGCTAACTTCCGCAAGGAAGGTCATCATTAAGCGCCTACCAATCGCAAGTTCACCATGAAGTAACAATGTTATTTTAAAAAAAGTACCCGGTATATATGTACATTTGCGTTGCTTGGGTGTGTTTGGCTGACTACGTACGCTTGGCTGAACCTCACATCTCCTCGTGTCTATACGCGACGTATATGCACACCCGGCAGATTGCAGGAACATTTCCAGCGAATGATCAGTGGGAAGGTTTATTTGGCTAGAGTTTCTTGAACGCGCACCTAATGGCGCACGAACAATTTCGCTCCATTCGACTCTAATCCGAATGGGGCTGCCGCGGTAGGGAATCGAAACGAAACGAAACGTGCTCGTAAATGAGCCATGCGGGGGTGTATAACTCCCTCTGTATCTTCATTTATGTGTGTATTTTTCCTTTCTTTACTTCTTTCGTCGATTCTGCTTATTAACATTTTTCATTCGCAGCTTCCTCGCATGGAAAGCTCTCGCCGTCAAGTGCTTCGGCTCTGCGCGCGCATCACTTCCGTGTTTAACGCAGCGTTAACTCGCGCTTCCCTCTTCGTCGCCACACGTACCGCGCTATCTGCCTTCAAGATAAGTGGGCATAGTGTGTGTACATAGATTGATGACGCATATATCACCACATAGCGGCCGTCAATGGTGGCTTAACGTTGCACCAATTGCACCAAATTACGCGAATGTACACACCTTTATAAACAACGACAGAATTACGCCGCATATATATTAGCTCTTATACAAAGCGCGCAGCGGGAACTATACAACGTTTCTATAACTTTCATTTATTATTCTGAGTGACAAACCACGAAAAATAAAATAAATAATAGTTGTGACCTGGGCTGATGCAGATGACGTCATGGCATGCGAATTAGCCGACGTGTGACAATCAATGCTAGGAATGAAATTTCAAGCACTCCATCCACAATACAAAAACGAATCGTGTTCGATAAGAGCCAGCAAGCAATGAACAGGCTAAGATAACGACCGCGCTGATGACTCCTCACAATTTATGGCCTACTTGCGTCGCCGTTTGGTGGTGCTACTCTACAGTGTACGTGACTCGTGAAAGCTAAGCGCACGACGCCTTTGTTTGATGCATCCGTTTGGGTTCAATAGAGAAATCGTGGCCGTTACCGAACTCATTGAAACCGCCATTGAGTTGCCGACGGGGTATTGTGCAACTCGACCCTTGCGGCAAGCACTGACGTTTTATGCGCAAGCGCACACCTTGTCAATGTTAACGGCGACAACATTCATCGACCACGGCGGTGCGAGAATGCATGTGGAATCCATTTGGGGGTTAGTTCGCTGACAGTATAAAATGCACCACAATCTTGCAGGGTCACTATGTTTGATTTCTAAGCCGGTCTGAAAACTGTCTAACGTCCCTGTTTTTCCGTCTGTTCTATTCGTCCTCCTCTAAAGTACACGCGCGCTGAATTTCCGAAGGTTCATACGAAATTTGCAGAAAGAAAACACTCGGAATAATCCAATTGTTACAGGTAACTTTAGCGAGAAAGAAGACGAATTACAGATAGATAGATAGATAGATAGATAGATAGATAGATAGATAGATAGATAGATAGATAGATAGATAGATAGATAGATAGATAGATAGATAGATAGATAGATAGATAGATAGATAGATAGATAGATAGATAGATAGATAGATAGATAGATAGATAGATAGATAGATAGATAGATAGATAGATAGATAGATAGATAGATAGATAGATAGATAGATAGATAGATAGATAGATAGATAGATAGATAGATAGATAGATAGATAGATAGATAGATAGATAGATAGATAGATAGATAGATAGATATACTGCGTTCTACACTATAATCACGCACACGTAGTGCATACGCATGTCTACATGCCAGTATACGGCATCACGAACATCAAAATTTAGCATACCATTTATAAGTTAGCACGCAAAAGGAATAGCGTGGTATTTTGGGTTCCGCGTTTTTGAGCACTGGCAGGCAGTCGCTCAGGCTTACTGTTATGCAGCGTTATAAAGTCACAGCCGCATTTTCACCCGCGAGCAGACTCCTCAAGCATCTGCACGTCCAATTAATCAATTACAGCAATTATTTGTTTTCAGACGGCCTCAGAGAGGGAGCATGGGAAATTGTTGCGCGGAGGAGCTCGCAACATCATAAAAATTAGAAAACAAACACACACTTCGCCCTTGACCGTCGCACAGGCCACGTCTCGATGGCATATCTCTTCCGTGTCACCTCTACACTCCATACTTGCACTCCACTTACGACGCCACGATAACCCCATGCGTGGCATACAAAGATTAATGACTCGTATATCACTGCTCGGCGACTGCCAATTACTGCGCCATAATTGCATCATTCGCTTGCGGGTCTGGTGTTTAGAATGCATCGCACATAATTACAAAACTTGTTGATGCCCACCGTGGTTGCTTACTAGTGGCTTTGATTTTGCGCTGCTAAGCACGAGGCCCCGGGGTCAAATCCCGACCACGGCGGCCGCATTTCGATGAGGGCGAAATGCAAAAACACCCGCGTACTCAGATTTAGGTCCATGTTAAAAAAACCAAGGTGGTCAAAATTAATCCGGAGTCGGCCACTACGGCGTGCCTCACAATTAGATTGTGGTTTTGGCACGTGAAACCACATGACGAAAGAAGAAAAAAAGAAAGCGAGAAGTAGAAAAGAAGAGGAGGATGTTAAGCTATGCCTTTCTCTTGAATGTTCAGCTGCTCGCGCTGCCAATTTGATTAGTACCTGTATATGAGAGTATTTACCGAGTACGCGAGCGATAGGCTCGTAGCAGCTGCATTCCTACAGGGGGAGGATAGCAAGAACGCCACTAAGTCCTATATTTCCATTCTGCTACCCCCGTATTCTAGAACGTTCATCTATTCAGCCCCCCACCTCAACTCAAGGAAGTATACTAAGTTACTGTATATATAAAGTCCAAGTGAGACCATACCGTATATAGACCCCTTGGGTGGATATACAAGAGCTCTACAATGATGATGACGATGATGATTGTATTCAACGAACACTTGTAACCGGTGGACTCAGTATTAGTGCCGGAAGAGGGTGGCAACCCCTCCCCCCCCTCCTCCCTCCCTTCCGGCAGAAACAGTCACTGCGGTTTTTGGCACTCAATTCTTGAAAGGGTAGCGTCTTCAGTCGAAGGACGACTCTGTGCTCAACTCGGTGGAATGGGGGAAGAGGTTTGAGTCAAGGATCGTTTGCGCAACGCGGGGTCTCGAAATTCTGGTTTCAGCACGAGAAACCTAACGCAAAGCATACAGTGAGGTTGTTTTGTCGTGCTGATACCATTATTGAATCGCGGACAGTTCAGCAAGGTGACCACTAATTTATTAATTATTATACTAGCCATTTGCACACAGGAAACATCATTGTTCTTTTCTTGTATTACTTTTATAAGACCGTACGAATGTAATGTTTTAGTAATATCTGGAGAGAACCGACCGCACGGCGTGTCAACGGCCTTTGTAGCCGCGAGGCCGCTACAAAGGCCGGATATAGCCGCATATATAGCCTACAAAGGCTATACTAGCCTTTGTAGTCACTGCTCGTGGCGCGAGCGACGCAGCCGAACACATTCGAACTTGAAATCACGTTGCGCCTCCGCGCTTTCGGGCGCGGATACCGCCACCGATTTTGCCCGGCGTGCGGTCAACGCCCACGGAATATTATTTTTAAAAATTTAACGGTACACTCCCTATGGCCAGAAATAAATGCGAATAAGGCGCTATAATTTTCCTTGATGTGGCACGATGTTTCAACTTTGTGGGTGGTGTTATTATCAAAGTATGGTGTTAAAGTATGTTATATTAAAGCATGGGGGGGGGGGGGGGTTAGATCGACGGAAGCGGTTGACGCAATGGTCATGGGTCAGCCACAGCACAAAAAGAACGCGTCCGCTGCGTCGGGGGGGGGGGGGAAGAAGAAACATTCTCTACCCCCCCCCTTTTCTGTTCGTGTTCCTGGAGGTTCCTAATCTTTTCGTCCGAGTACTTCTTCCCCTTTCAACATAAATAGCTGTGTTGGTGTAGGGCGTTCACTAATCTCCGCTCTCGCGATATGTTTTGTTTTCGCTTTTCAATCTCCTGTGCACACACAGGCTGCGTGAGCGGCACGCGCCAGCCACGGGCCCGTTCCGTGCACACCCACACTCGAAACGAGACGCCTCTCGAGAGCCACACAAAGGAACCCGCTCCATGCCACGCGCGGCAGAAAGAAGGCCCGGCGCCAACTCTGAAGCAAAAATGGGCTCATCCCTTCCGGCACTCAGCACGCGCCCGCCGTTAATCCTCCTTGTCCCGCGGGCACACCCCCCCAGTCTGTGCCGACCCCAGAAGGCGTTTTGTCCGTCAGGACACCGAACGAAGGCAGTAGCAAGGCAGCAGGCAATAACACCTTGCTACGCCGTAGATAGGCGCATAGATTTCTTTATTTTTTTTTATATAGCCTACGCTAAATGCTTCCTAAGCGTGCTCAAAAAATTGGCGTCGGGAACGCTGCGTCTCGACGTATAGGTTTGACATGAAATTGACTTCTCCTGATGCGTTGAAATGTCCGTAGTGAGGAAGGATAAATGAAAGGCAGGGGAGGCTAACCGGGATTGAGCCCGGTTGGCTACGCTGCAGTATAATTATCACATTCGTGACACCGTGTTAAAGGTCTTGCTTTATATTATTAGTTTTATTATTATGACGCAGCTGTGCTGCCCTAAGAGTCGGCGCCTCTCAGGCATTTGCTCGTACATCTAACCGTGTCACCTAAGGCAACGGAGGATGTGAACTGCAGCAAGGAGCACTGTCAGCCATGACCCCGTACAACTATTTCTGCGCTTGCAGACAACAACAATACGCTCGTAACTCTCGCTGCACTGCGCGCTTTTACGCGCAGTCGAGGATGCGCGCGTGTCTCGGCTCCACTGGAGGCCGGTGCGACTTCCCACGGGTTCTCGGTTGTGTGTGCGTGTGTGTGGACGACGGGGTAGGGGCTGAAGGTACAGCACGTCACCTTCCGCGAGCAAACGCTTCGCCCTTCGGCGCATCAGGTGTCTTCGCAAAGCGAGCGGCTTTTAACCGCTTCCGCTATCCCAGCTCGGGAAAAAAAACGACGACTGGGGAGGGCCACCACTTATCCCTCCACCCAACTCGCTTTGCTTTGCATCCCCACCCCTTCAAACCGTGGCGCCTTTCTTTCGCTTGCCACCCACACAAAGGCAAAGATTTGGTATCTGCCGCTTGGGCCACTTAGTGCCCACCCGACGGGAAAGTATTCAACGGCTTTGAGCGGCACAGGAGAGGAGCGAAAACAGCGCTGTCGTCCTTGTCCCTCCTTCCCTTTTACGCGAGAGAGAGAGACAAAGAGGAGGAAAGACAGGGAGGTTAGCCAGTGTAAGTACCGGCTGGCTGCCCTGTGCTGGGGAAAGGGGTAAAGGGAATAAAAGGAGAAAGAAGAAGAAGAGGAGAAAAAAAATTTGGAGGACGCTTAAGCTTCGCCTTCAAGAGTGGGACGCGACAGCGTTCCCGTTGACCCGCCAAGGGGTATAAGACAATGCGCTAAGGCACAGCGATCACTTACGATGCGCCCCGCATCGGACTTAGCGCCCACCTATCACGCGGTGAGCGTCGAGCAACGCAGCGTTCGGCGCGGCAACGAAACGTGCGCCTGAGCAAACGGAACGAACCAAAGAACTCGATGTCTCTGAGGGGGAAACGATCTACGCCAGCCAAACGTCGTGATCGGCACGGGCAGAGAGATAGATAGTAATCTAAACCGGGAGCACGGCGAAGCGTCGTCAGGGGAGAGGGAGTCCCGCGACGCGCCTGGCAGCGGTCCCAATGCGCGCGCGGCGCGCCTCCTGTCGGGGCAGCGCCGTACATTGAGAGGAGGGGGTCTTCTGTGTTTGCCGCAAGATGGCTCTGCGTGTGCGGAAAGCGCAGAAGAAATGCAGCGGAAACGCACTTCGCAACTCGTGTAATTGTGACTCCTGTACGTTACATGTTCATAATTACCGATATACACCGCAGTATAACTTTCCACGGCTCGTTTCGAAGGCAACACCGCATTCACTAGAGGCGCGTTTGCACCGCTTAGAAGCATCGAACTCGTGGCTGAGTGGTAGCGTCTCCGTCTCACACTCCGGAGACCCTGGTTCGATTCCCACCGGGCCAATCTTGGAAGTTGCTTTTTATTTATGAAGCGCCTGCCGTGATTTATCGCTCACGGTCAACGCCGCAAACGCCGACACCGACGTCGACACCCGACGCCGACACCGACGCCGACGACACCGGCTTTTCTGCGACACGAGCTCCTTAACGCTATCGCGTTAAAAAAGGAAATTCACGCAGTAACGCGATACTACGCGATACAACACTCAAAGGCGATCGCACAATTCGCATGTCCATAAAAACTTCAGCAAAGCCCTTAAGGCCTTGAGTGCCGAAGCCCGTCTGGATCAGTGTCCTAGAGCTTTCTGCTCTGTAAAGGGGCGATTGTCCAGTTTTTCGAGCGCGGTTACGAGCACTGTTCTTGGCACATTGTAGCTGGGACAGTCACAAAGGAGGTGCTCAATCGTCTCCTCGCAGCCGCAGGTGCCGCAAGTAGGGCTGCCGGCCATTCCAATGCGGAATGAATAGGAGTTCACGAATGCCACGCCGAGCCACAGGCGGCGTGGCACTGGTTATACTGGTTATACTAAAGCGCTGGTTATACTAAATGGGTACATCAATGCGACACACCTCCGCCGCTCCGTGCAAGGTGGCGATTCCTTGAAGGGGTCGATGCCCACAATAGCATTGCTAAACCAGTTTCCTCGGCACTTCTCAGTCATTTTCCATGTCCCTTTCGGCTGCCGCCGTACACGTGCGTGATCAGCAGCTGTCGCACGCCTTGCCAGCCATGTTGCGTATACAGCGTCTTGCAGAGTGCTGCCTCCCACAGTGCTAGAACAATTCGATAAATGGCTGGCGATTGTTTTCGTTTCCCTACGATCGATAACAAAAATGTCGCAGCGAAGAGTTAGTTGCGATATCAAATTATTGGACGGCTATACGAAGTAAGGGTAGTAGTTTTGTCGGGCGTACAAGCTTGTAAACATTCGCTAACTAAATTACCGAACACGGTGTCACGCGCGCACAAGTAAACATGAACACATCTAACTCGATGACCGTGGACACTCCCCGTCAAACCCCTCACCCCCCCCCCTTTGTTTTTTACCCTTGTGTCATTACGTTCTACATACTGAGCCCCGAGTATCAATAGATGCGACCAATAGTGTACAATGCGCAACTATACAGCAATGAGGAATCTATCCCGTACTGCATTCCCTATAGTCCTCTAATGCTGTGTGGTAGCTGGACATGACAATGGAGTATGAATCGATACTACCGTTGACTTCACTTGACGTGAAACCAAAGGAGAGTAACGAAATACCAAGGCAGGAACGGTATGGTTGTTTAACAGGAGGCTGCGGCGGTTCGTATTAACTGTAAACAAAACTGCGGCCGGATCGTCAGAACGTACCTTCCACAGCGAGGAATTCATAAATCCCTATTGTGCGACCATGGCATCCTAAATAGCGCGCGCGATATCGGTGGCACGATGTGACTAAAGGCGTCCTCAACCCCACAGTACAGCTACAACAGTTGCAGCGCATAGTCGTGATAACGCTGAAATCAAAGGGGTGCTATAGCCCCGAGAACTCCATAGATAAGGTAGTACATAAGCTCGTTTTTTTTTCACCAGGCCTTTATCTATCACCTTTTGGACCAGTAGGGGTTGCTGATAGCAGTGAGGTGCATTGTTTCGTACGATAAAATGAAGGCGCGACACACAAAGATACAGGGAACGTAACTGCGTGGCATTATAGCATTAACCCCCTAGCGTTCTTCATACCCTATAGAACGAAAGAAAGATTCAACCCTTCATCCCTTATAGGATGAAAGAATATTTACACGAATACCTGACAAAACCACTATGCAAGAGAGCGACGTTCGCTTACCGCAGAAGGTGTCCGCTAAAGCTCCATTTCCTCGTCACATGTCGTAAAGGGCTTTCACGCGCAGGCGAGCTTAAGAAGGACTCGGCCGAGCGCTCCTTCTGTCACCCAGCACAGTGCGACCGTCAAAATTCTAATGCTGCAAAGACCACCCGCGAAGCTAACATTCGGAAAGTGGTGACACCGCCGCCGCTATTCCTTTCTGCTCGCCGTCTCTCACATGACACGGGCCGCCGCGGACCGACAATGACGGGGCTAATTCACATCACAGCAACAGGCCGCTCGTCAGGCGGGCACTGTCAAAGAGTGAGACAGTGACTGTGAAGAAGACCTATACTTTCAGCAACTCTTTAGGGAGCGTGACTCGGCGCTGTCGAAGACGACGTCCGGAGTGAACGAAGGCAAGAATGGACACTGAAAGAGGGAGAGATAAGTTCGAGGAGCAGTCGCGGTGCGGCCTCGAACGAAAAAAAGGTGCCTGCACGACGTTTTCGCGGAAAGAGGAACGCCCAAAATTTTTCACCCATCCACGTGAATGGGTTGAAAGAACGCTGCACCGTTCGAGAGTTGCTGAGTTCCTAGAATCCGCAAGGAAGACGGCGAGCACGAAGGCTCGTCGCTTCGGTGTTGGCCGGACTTGTTTCCGGAGGTCGTAGATTTAAGCTAAAAAGGCTTGTTTCCTATAGCTAAACAGGCAACATGCCGACATTACCCTTTCAGCTATTGGGGGCGAGCTCCGTCAGTGAAGTAGCTAGCGCCACCGTCGGCGTGACGTGGCGTCAGGGATCACGTGGACACAGCGGCCGCGTCAATAGTGTTGGCCAATTGAAGCTTATAATGCAAAAGTATTGCGATTATATTGAGACTAGTAAGGCACTGCGGATAAGAGGTACGGTGAAAGTGTCTTTAAGGGATTGCACAATTTGAAAAGTAACTAACCGAAACTAACAATATAGCTATATCGCAACACACATACACGTGCTTCAAGGACGGTGATTTCAGCGCACTAGCCATTACTAAAACGTGGAGGTGTATCGGGCGGCTAAAGTAACTCAGCGGCCTGTTCACCTTTCTCTAATTCTCACGATCCTGTTGCTGCACTGCAGCCTTCGAATGCCAATATTGTGAATCGGGTTAGGATTATATCAACAAATCGGTCTGATATATCTTGGTATATGTCAAAGAAATGCTTATTTTTATCGGCCCTATACAAAGCCTCGAACGACGTCGTCCGCGGCAATGTTTTCACAACCGAATAAACCTAATCGACTATTACTCCCTTTGCGCTGCCATGTGAGCACATATTTGTCAAGATTGAAAAGTAAGGCCAACACACCGATCAAAAGCAGCCGCTCGCGGGTGGCCACCGCATGCGATCATTCAGTCCCAACATACTGGAAAGGCGTGTGTTCGTCTCCAGTCGATCGCCTTCAGGCATTCGAGACGATCCGGTATCAGTCAAGAGCATGTCAAAGCACAATCGTATTGCCCCGACGGCCACCGGACACCGTTGGGCTGAGGGTCAATCACCATAGCCTCTGACTTGGGAAACAATCGACAGCAATAGGAAATACGAGTCACTTCGCGTCATGATCGGCGACATACAGCCGTGCAACGTCGCATGCAATTGGGATGCTTCCGGGCACGTTCTCGTAGACCGCACCATGCGCAATCGAACTCTTTCGAGAGGCGGTGTCCAAATGTTTGCCCCGTCGCACCTACCGGACACAGCGGAGCCAGGGGCACGCGCGCTCCCGAACGGAACCGGAAGTTACGCGCGCTGCCGCCACCGGCGGCGGGACGCCGCAAATTAGCGGAGACGGGGGCGTCCCTCTCGCGCTCAGACCCTGACCCAACTTCCGCGCGAGACATCCTGCCCCACAAAGAACGCGCCGCGTTTACAGCCGCGACGGCAGCCAAGCCCTGGCCTCGCGTTCGTGCGAGATTCGAAGGGAAACACGGGCCTCCCCGCCAATTACGGGATCTGTGGGATCGACCAACACTTTGCGGTGACCTGCCCGGATGCAGGCACAAGGCGCAAACAGAAGGCGTCCGGTCACCGACTACGCCTTTCGCTAATCCGGGAACGACAGTCGACGAACTTTCTACTATATTCCGCGAAACACAAGCACGGCAAAAAAATTGTGGGAGAACCATCGACGATGACTGTCAGTGTACAAGCGAACAGGCGAAAGCTTACTGGAGTGCTGTTCGCTCTTCTAAATGAATGACGCGCTTCAAGGTGCATATTTGCTGCAGCGATGACATATAAGCGGCGTTCTTTCATTCTGTTAAGACAAAGCGGTAACCTAAAGCACGGCATTTAGTCAGTATAGTTAGTCCTTACACGTGACATCTTCCAGAGTTCGCAACTGCGTGTATTATTTCGCTTCTTATCTCCGTGTGTTAAGTTCGAGATGGTGTTTAAAGTATTATTATTTCTGTTAATACCTGTCTTATACCGGCGAATTAATGTTTGCTCCTAAATATCAGGCATACAAAGTAAACTTTCTTTCCTTGCTTTTTTCCTTTCTTTCTCTCTTTTTTTTCTTTCTTGAAGGGGGCGTGTAGGGATGTCGTGGGAAACATCCAGAACACTACGGACGGCCTTCTCTCTTGTATTCTATCTAATGTCGTGGCATTAGTAAGAGTCGCTGTATCCCAAACAATTAAGATGACAATAGTTAACTTGACGGAGAAGTAAGGACATATAGAGAAGCTCGGTGCTTTTAAAGAGAAAAAATTTTAACCTGCGCAAAATTCCCCTCACACATTATATTTTAGCAGTGACTAAAATCCATATGCGTGTTCCACGACATATGATGTTCGACCAACATAACCCCAAGACAATTTACAGTAGACACAATCGGAATAATAGGATTATAAAGTTAATTAAGTCTGTAGCGACATTACGACTTTTCGGTCTGAAGGGAACCGCTGTCATTTTCTTAATGATTATACCAAGTGAATTTGGGTTAGAGCAGATGGACGGTTTTACTAGTGCCTGATTCGCGATACTGATAAGCTCATCGAAGCTCGGTGCAATAACCTTAATAGTTGCGTCGTCCGCGTGCATGACGAAGTTTACATTATTGAGAACAGCAACTAAGTCATTATAATATAACTACAATAAAGCATAGACCCTAGGATGCTTCCGTGCGGTACTCCCACACGAACTGGCTTTAAATTTGCAGCCCTACCTTCTATATATTATGCACACCCCGTACACGGTAGTGCTCACAGAATCTGGACAAGATGTAATGAGCTCAGAAGCATGGACATGCGAAATTTGCATTTCTTCTAAAGCTTTGGCCAAAGTTTCATGCCGTTCACGCAGTCGTTGTCGGCGACAAACGCCACACCTGTGTCATGTGCGCCCGTTGCAAAAAGGGGCGGCGGAGGCCAGCTGAGGCGAGCAGCGGACGCCTAACCATGTGATCAAACATGGCGGCGCCCACGCGGAGAAAGGGCAGCAGTTTACTCTAGAGAAACGAGGTGGCGCTTTCGGCGGCGCGCCGCACTTTACCCCAGCAAAAGCGCACGATTGCGAAACCATTACCGCTTCTGCCCTGCTACGCTGTGCAATCAGCTGTCGGAAACGCAACTGGGCGTTTCTAACGCACTGCGCTCCGTTCATGCGGCAAAATGTGTAACTGTAGAGGGAAGACGTGTGCAGCAATTTCGTTGCAAATATAGTGAATAACATATTAAGGAATGGGATGAATCTGTGTGACCGAGATGACGAATCACTGCTACTTAGGCTGCCTGTGTAGCCGGCCCTTCGATGCACAGCTTTCCTCGAGGATAAAAAAAAAATCCCTCATCTGCCGTAGTTGCGCAGTCATGTCTCGTTAATATGGACCCCGGTAATATAATAATCCCGCAATATGAACGAAATTTTCAGCGAATTGTCGCGTACCATGCGTTTCTGCTCCGTTAGTATAGAAACTCGCATGCCGAACTATGCACGGCCCTTCATGGGACGAAAGTGGAAAATGCATGCATTCTATTTTTCTCGTAATTATCAACACTGATTCACATCGGGATGGAAACAGCGCATAGGCAGAGACAAGAACGCAAGGAGAGAAGCAGGAAATACGTATCTGCTGATAGTAACACCAGGAAGGTAGCCAGGTCAGGCTTCCAGGTCACCAGGAAGAAGTCTGATTACAAAGCCCTTTCCATCCTCACTTCACCCCCTCGCCGTATATTTTCACCTCTGTTAGGTCGATCTGAAAGACAGGGTTCATTCCCGCATGTTAGTTTCCGAGCGTCCTCCTCAGCCATCCGGATCCGCTTTTTATGCCTGCGTCGTCATTGTTCATGGTTTCCACCAATCCGGCGTCAGAAGACCAATCCCGGTGTCGGTGAGCTGGTTCACCTTCCGGTGCGCCGATGTTATCGGTGAGCTGGTGCTCCTTTCGGTGCACCAGGTCGGAAACGCACGCACATCACTGGGCACAAACAGGGAAGGTAGGGGAAACGCACGCTGGCTCCTATCGCCGGCGTGGTCATGCCAGTTTGTGCGGCTGACAGGTGACAAGAATCGTAGCTTTGCACGGACCTTAACTCCGGCGTGGACAGGTTAATTTGGGCTGCTGACAGGTGTGACGAATCGTAGCGTGAAGCGTGACAACTGCACTTCCCCTCTGAACGGCCGCCGGGCACAACAGCGGAGGGCGCGGTGAATGAATGCATTTGTATAATAACCGCTCATCCTATTAGGGTCACGGATTACTGCGTTGATTCTTCTGGATGTGCGGGGATTAGCAAATTCTTTCGGCTTTCTTTGAGCGGCGGAAAGAGCTTCCTGGAAAGAATTCGTCAACACAAGAATGACCTTCGCCACCTAAACAGAGGATGCAGTGCTGTGGCGGGAGGGTGAAAGTTATTTGATCACCAGAGTAGCCCCGTCGCGTCGTTATGTCTCCTAAAAAGCTCGGGAGCGCCGGTTCGTTATATAAAAAAGAAGAAAGAAAAGCTGATTTGCTACAAACACGGTAATTACTGCTAACGCTGCTTGCAAAAAGAATAACATTGCTTCTTTATGATGAATGATACAACAAAAAAAGCCTTACGCTGACTTACGTTTATTAAAGGGGCCCTGAACCGCCCCTCGGGCTTGGTGAAATAACATAGTCCGCGGGTGGGACATGCTGCTGTGAACATCTCAGACAAGTTGTGCTGCCGTACGCAGCTTGCAAACGGATCGCGAAGCCACCTTTCTCCCAAACGCTCTCTTTTCAACAGCAGGCCCTGTCCTCACTCTCTTTTAGACGCGCTATTTCGTCATTCCCTTAGACGGCTGCTATTGGCCGATAGCTGGCATCAACCTGCGGTCGGCTACATGGCGTAGATACCGCGACCGCCGTGGGATGCCGCCACGAGTCCACTGGCTAAGCGCACTGCGGCTCGCTGAGGACAACGCGTTTGGCCTGGGTTTGGCTTATGTTTAGCGCGCCGTATACGCACCGAAGGCGGAAATCATGGTGCGTGTACTCCGTTCCATACAGAGCAGTCAACACTGTAGAGCAACGTTTATAAACGTTGCTGTAGAGGCTAGAGGGAGTTATTGCAGTGGCTACGTTCGCACTTGGATATAGGTCGATGTTTTTTGATCGCAGTTGTGTGCAAATGTTTCCTTATATACGCCCAGTATTGAATGAAGCGAGTTTTAATCTTTAGAAGAAAACACTACGGCTGCTATAGCGTTGTATTAGATCACTTTTATTTTTATTGTTCTTTCCGGGTTTTTCGTTTGCAACCCGCCGCGAGAAGCCTCACGTGCATGCTCGCTCGAGCGAACGCTGTTGGCGCGCAGCGAAGCATGGACGGGACGTGCGGAGTGGCAACTGTTCCTGCCCGAACCGCTTGCGTAGCTTCCGCAGCGTTGACTGCTATGTATGGAAACGATTAAACGTTAACATACAAAATGAAATTTGAACTGCGCGCCACTGTGACATTTCGAAGGCGGAGCGTTGTGAGCACTCCCGACTGCACCGTATCCATCGCAGTGCAACGCATTGAAGAAGGAACGGGAGCACAGCGGAATCCGTGTTTGGTCACCAATAACTCCGCTTCTGCTGAACGCATCGAAGTACTTTATGCAGCAAAGCATTTCTGAAACAGCCTATTTTCACTTCAAATGCATTTCTACACTTCGATAAAAAGTGGTCCAAGGCCCCTTTAAGCTTTAGGATGGATGGATGGATGGATGGATTTTATGAGCGTCCCCTTTGGAGCAAGGGGCTGGCTTGAGCCACCAAGCTCTTGCTATTATACTTCCTTATGACCTACCTATATTAAAACAAAACCACTGTCAACTCCCACAACTAAATTTTCCGATCCCTATATTGCGAACTTTGCTTTTGTACGTCTCCGTTTTTTGTCGTTTCCCTACTTTTCTTCCACCATTCCTGCAATCGCCTCTTACTAATCCATATTGCGGACATGTTTCCTTTACTACTGCTCTCGCTGTACTCAAGGGCCTCAACGAGGCCAGTGGTATCTAAATCGACCACTGGGCAGACGTTTTCACATTCTAATAAAACACGCTCCATAGTTTCCCTAGTTTTACCGCAGTACGCTTTTGCTTATTCTTCCTTCTTATATCTCGCTTTATAGGCGTGTTCTAAAAGATCCTGATCTCGCTTCGAAAAGTAATGAGATTCCCTTTGAGTTATCATAAACTGCTTCTTTTCCGATTTCGTTTTTTTTTTCCTTTTAAGTGTTTACTCATGGCAGGTTTCTTTTCCATTGCCGCCACCCATGAGACTATCTCAGCCTCTCTGACTTTCCGCTTGACGTTCTTTGTTACTGTGTTGCTCACAATACAGGCCGCCTACTGGTTGGTAAGCTTCCTAGTTCCTTTCCTCCTCTGTGAAGCAATGTTATTCCTGTACAAATAACTGAACACTTTCCAACCCATTTAGTTACTGCAATATCGCTCAGTCGTTCTTCATAATAAATTTTACGTTGAGCTGCCCTCACTTCTAAACTTGTCAAGCCCATATCACCCTGCACAGCTTCAATTGTACTCTCCCCGTGAGATCCCAAAGCGAGGCGTCCCACTGACCTTTGGTTGTCATCTAGTACTGATTGTACCCCTCATTCCAAGCAAACAACCACATTTCCGAATGTAAATCCTGGAAGCATTACACCTTTTCACATAGCCCGGGGCACTTAATACCTATTGTATCCCCATAGCGCTATGTGTTTCATGATAACCGCATTTCTCTTCCCCTTCACTCTTATCGTTGATGCTATGTTTCTACATATATATATTGCCATCGTTTCTCCATATACCAAGGTATTTATATTATTTTACGCGAGGTACTTCCTGGCCCTGTATTGTCCCTGTTTGTTCGCTGTTTTCATTGAATACCATAACACCTGATTTTTGAACGCTAAATTTCAGACCTAACTTATCGCCTTCCTGTCCACAGACATTAGCCATACGTTCGGCAGTAGCGTTGCGGCTGCCATCTCGTGGTGGCTGTCGCAAATGAAACGCGTCTCGCGCTTATCGCTCTTCTGGCGTCGCGCACTTCCTGCACCCACACCCGCAGAACCCGCGCATCAATTGCATTTGGGAGTTTTAAAACCTCTACTGCGAGAAAAAATCAAAATGGTTATCTTACTTTCCATGAGGGCGAGTTACTGACGGAAGTTGCAAGATGTGGGTTCAACTGAATTGTTGATCATATACTTTTTTTTTCATAGTGCGCCGCGCGACCGCACAATGCAGTCATATGAGCACATGCATGCAGAATAACATGTTTTTGAAAAAGCGGTAAAGAATGGGAGCAACTTGAAATGAGAAGGAAACTTCGCAAGGGTCTAAGAAACGCTGTATAATTCGGTTTGTTAATGTCAGCTTTGCCGCAGCACAGGCTTGCTACGCCGTGAAGCATACTTAATGTATTGCGGTGAAGCATGACAACAGTGAAGGCCACTGTCATGGGACATAGTATGCGTTCGATAATTGTACAAGCGCGCACCCACCGTCTCCTCTTGCAGCACAAGCACCGACACGCCTCATAAGTGCACTGGCAGGCCTTCGGAACTATGTGAGACGAAGCTGCGGTGATTGGAGCCCTTTATTTCGTCGATCTTGCGCGCCCCGTATGAAAGCCTAACACGGCCTAGTAATCTTTCACGAAGTGAGAAACAGCCAGTAAAAAAAAAAAAAAAAAAAAAAAAACAAGAAAGGGCAGCGGTTTGATTAGTCATTGTACATGACTTCTGCTTGAATCAAATTAAAAGCTTTGGGAAAGTGCGTAGAAGTCCTTAATTAACCATGATATAATGCTCATCTTTGGAAGCTGATTTGTACATGAAATGCAATTATCTGTGGTCGGACACAACAAAGAAAACGTTCGCTCACTCGTTCGTTCGGGCTATTTGCTCACATGAACAATCATCGTTGATGGTTTCTGCACATCTTTTAGATCGTAATACATTTCGAAGTCGCTCCTTTCCCCTTTGCCGCAACACGTTGCGTATTTTTCCCCGCAAATTATTACTGTAATACGCAGAAGACTATATGAAACCGTATTATGCAAAGAACTTCAAAGCTTTGCCAGGAACCTTTGCATGCAGTGAAATGGAAACAGGGCAATGTCATCAGCAATTTTCAATATAAAGTAAAGATGGCAGAGATGTTCTGTACTGAACTGTACAGCACGAAGTAGCAGCACCCAACTCGGAAGCGTTCTCTTCGCTGGCAAACTCACTCTGCAACACGACAGCGTCTCTGGCAGAGACGGAAACATCCCGAAGGCACTGCCAGTAGAAGCTAACCTCGTCCCCGGATGGGGCAAGCATAGTGCCCGTCCGGAGGAAATCGCAGTTACGTGCACGGGGCAATATCAGCGGAGTATCTGTCACACGAAATGCACACACGATTCGCAGCAATGCTCGTCAATGCAGCACAGGCCGCGCAGCCAGATGACATTTATAACAAACGACGTAAGTGGCACGCAGTGTATATACAGGGTGTTTCAGCGAACACTTTCCGTTTTCTGAAGGTTGAGTGTGGCAGATAGCACAATTCAAGTTCATCAACTGGGTGGTCAACCCGAAGCGGCGGACAGTACTTACAAAAAAAAAAATGAAACGCATGATCGACTAATTACCAAAATTGCACTAATTACTGTTTAACTAATTACCTTATGAGTCATACTGCAATTTACAGAGTCTAGCCGTGGAGATCGCAAGGCCGATCCACTTGCAAATTCTCAGAACGGCACCAGTTTCAAGATATTAATTCTCGAACTTTGCGCAGGAATGCATTGGCATTCCAGTTACTTTTGTGCTCGAATGCATAAAACGACGTTTCGTTCAGAAAATAACTTGAACGCCAATGCATTTCTGCGCAATGTTCGGGAATTAATATCTCGAAACTGGTTCGTTCCAAGTGGATCCGCCTTGCGAACTCCACGGTTGGAATTTGTAAATTGCAATATGTACCATACGTTAGTTATTTAAAAACATAATTGGTGAATGTTGGTAATTAGTGGTTTATGCATTTCAATTTCTTGCGCAAGTAATGTCCGCCTCTTCGAGTATAGACCAGCTCATGGATCAGAATTGTGCTGTCTGCCACAGGCAACCTCTAAAAATTTTTGAAAGTGTTCGTTGAAACACCCGGTATATATACGCCCCGGTAAATTGCAAACTACCGCGCCACAAGACTGACAAGACCGACGAGACAGAATTAAACAATTACCGCGCAGGACGCAGGCCACGTGATTTCGATTTTGGCAAGCGCACTGGAGCTCGCGGCGTGCGCGACGCACATTTTAGAACGACGCATTTATTTTAGAACGTTTTCAAGTGCATTGGAACCTTTGTACTTCATCATTTTTAATATTTACATCAGGCACAAAGCGCTACGACCCAAACGTGCGTCTTTTCTTCAGCGTCGCAGTTTTTCGTACCCCAACCGGAATTACCTCGGTTGGGCATCTTTTAGGAGACGGAATATGGCGCAGCCCCGACGGCGCTGTCGTCTTGGAAAGAGAGAACGACCACCGGCGGCGGCTCTTTTTTCAATCCTGGCACGTTCAAAGGACGCCGGGTCTAACGTCAATCGTCTGGCAGGAGCACTTCCCGCCGTTTACTCTCAAATTGACGAGTATAGCTGCATTCCTCCAGTTGACGAGACGGCGTACACTCGACCCCTTATTTATTGATTTATAATTTCGAAACACGGACCGTTGCAATAGCCCACTTCTCTTGGCTGCCTAATCGTGTGACCTAATTCGGCGGCCGGTAAACGAAACTAGGCACACACTAAGCAAGGCCATTAGTGGGGCCACTCTAAATACTAGCACATGTAGCCAGAAAGTTTAGGTTGCGTGTCATCCTCGCGGGCTTCCGTGGACAAGCGTGCGTGCCTGTAGTGAGTGCCCCAATAAATGGTCATCGCATGGTGAGAACTGCGCAAATCCAACTCATTCGGGCATCCCGTCGAGGAGAATGATTAACATATCCAAACACGAAGTGGTACGAATATTCCGACGAGTTTTGCAGAAACTGGGCACTGGAACATGCATAGACACCTTGATCCTTATTCAAGCAAACGTGAACGAGAAGCAGGAGACGAGAACAAGGGTTGAAGGGACGATGCGGGGGCTTCTATTGCGTATTGCGTTCGGCTATGCTTATATCGAGTGTCCACCGATTTTCCCAACAATTGAAGCTGCTACACTGTATTTCGTGCTTTCTGTGGGTCAAGATTGATAGTTTCCAAGGTGCGCAATCATGGCTGCCCGATCGCCTGCGTTATAATTGAAGAGTCAGCGGAGAAAATAATTGGGAAGACAGACACAGAAACGTACAGATTATACAAGCATCTAAATGGGGAAAACACACAGCGCACTATCGAAGTATACGGACAAGCTATCCAGCGTAGATTTGCGCGTGTTGAGCACACACGAGGACTATATCATATCAAGCTCCTCGGCCGTCATATGCAAACATCTTGTAAACACGTATATAATCGAACACTCTATAAGCTGCGATTTCAGTGGTGAAATCGCACATTCAGCGCATCCCGATATCGGCGTGTTCGCATATAAGGGCGAAAGAACTCACATCGTGGGTGGGCCCCCAAGGCAGACGGCGTTGTAGAGGAGGCGACGACGGTCGCAGTGGACAGCAAGAAGACGACGTCTTCGGCGCCTTGCTGCTTTGAGACTGCTCGTGAAGGAGTCTTTGCTACCGGGCAACGCACTACACACAACTGTACAGCATGGCTTCAGTGCACCATCGAGAAAATTGACGACAAAGTGCGGCCGAAACAACTGCACCGCGACTGCGCAGAAGACACCATGGAACCCTACTGGCCAAACGGCTCGCAGCTCCAAAACGTCCGCTGAGAGCCGAAACGACTACGAGAATGATGGTGAGTGCGCGCGACTGTGAGATAGTAGAGTGACGTAGGCATGCAAATGGCGACTAGTGTTGCGGAAGCGTCGATGACTCACTCGTGGCAGCCGACCCCGAATCACTCGAGATTCGAGGGCGAAGAGAAAAAAGAAAGGGGGAAACGAGCTAGGACAAGGGGGGGGGGGGGGGTCTTTGATTTTACAAACTTGCCGCCGCACGGCACTGTCCGACTTCGCGGAGAGAAAGAAAAAAGAGACAAAGAAAAGCAGACAAGACAACGAAAAAGGAAACGAGGTCAGAAAAAAATGGGGAGGGGGTTGATGGCGTCGGTGCGATACCGCGGGTAGCAGGGCGGCAGCCATGTTGGCAGCATGACTATACTCGCGCGTAGTGAACTTGTGGCCTTAAGAGTTAAACGGTCGAAAAAAAAAATGTAATTGACTCAGGGGGAACGTGACTCTGCGATTTCTCTTTTCTCAAAAAGCGGTGGTGGAAGAGCGGTTATACAGTTGGAGATTGAAGGACTTGCACACAATGCACTGAAGGTACTGAATACTGCATTTGAAATCTCGCGGAGATGTACCGCACGTTAATTTTAAACGGAACGCCTGGCGGAATTCAAAACAACATTTCGGCATTGTGTGAGCACGGATATAAGTGACATGTTCTCTAAAACACTGTTCAAGGATTCTTGTATTTTGGGCTGCCCCTAGAGCATTTGCGCAACACTCAGCAGGCATTTCGTCTCATCAACATCTCGCACTGAAGAGGCCAGGGTTAATCATTATATGCCAACTGCAACAAAATTTTGGGCTGTATAAGAAAAGAGCTAGTTCAATATAGTGTAGCTATGGAGAAGTGTCCGTGCAAAATTTGTCGTTTGAAATACGAGCAGAAGCGTCATGAAAAGCTTGCTCAAATAGGCGCTTTTTGCTAACCTAAAAAGAAAAGAAAAAGAAACGTCGCCATAACCGATCACCGGAAGTGACACATGATGTAGAATGCGCGCCACTGCGGCATTACTTCCAAAAGGCTAGAGTGGCTTACAAGGCGTGCCCGCGGCGCACTGAAATATATCGGAGGCGGCCGTGCTGGGACTTACGTCATAGCGACAACCACCAGGCGCATGCGTCGTCTGCTTGGGTGCTGTATAAAGGCTCTACTCACAAGAAAACTATACAATTGCCAGCCCTGCTACGTTGCCGAGGTTGCGCTGGTCGAATACATACTGCCCAATTTTAACAAATTTTACTAAACTGAAATTTCTTTAACTAGAAACAGCTAATTGTGTGCTCTTATGAAGGAAGCACGAATCACCCTCTGTGCGCCACTGATCCTTGCATGAAGCTTCCATTAACTCAGCGTTGCTCAGAGGGAGGACGACGGAGAAGCCCTCCTGGTTGCCAGGTCTGCACGGTTGACTGACGCGACCCATAGCATTCGCTGCCCTTCACGGAGTTGGTGTGCGGCGCTGGTCTACCGATATTTGAGGGATATCTACGGCTTCCACTATTGCACAGCCATATACAATTTACGCTGCAGCTCCAGACGCAGGTTTTGACGTATTTGCTAACAATGAAAAAAAAAACACATATCAGCTATGAATTTTTTGCCCCCACTTAGGATTTGATATCCAATCGGTGACGTGTGAGCAATCGTCTTTCTTTGTACCATAATTTTCGTCTTCGTTGTCTTCGATTTCAAGTTGCGAGCGCGACGTCGTCCCTTCGCCATACTTGGCCTCTTTATTCGGTCTTCTTCACTGCAGTCAACGTGTTTTCTTACAAAGCAATCGGCCCAGGTCGCTCTCGACGAAATAGCCGCCTAATAGATTTCTATGCGTGCCGCTATACAGCTACCTCACGTTCTGTTCGATACAAACATGCAGCGCGGCAACTGCGGACTAGGTGGCTCCCTCCCACAACCATTTCCCGCGCTTTCTTCCAGGCCCCCCGAGAAGCGAAAGAAAAACACGCGAGCAGGGCCGCTATTTTGTAGCGATGCCTTATGCATTATTCTATGCTATTCTTATCATCCACCACACACAGCCGCCCGATCCCGTTGATAATGTGGGCAGACCGTCGCTCTGACCACTGGCCAAGCGCGAAAAGTCTGAAAAAGAATAGTATCGGAAAAGGCATCGCTGCAAAATACCGGCCCAGAAAGCCTTCGCTACATCTTTCTCGCCGTGGCATTGACCTGAAAGTTTGATAGGTTCGCTCTCCGTCGCGAACATGGCAAGGCTAATAATGCCCCTCCATCTACTTGTGTGAACGCATTCCACCTTTTACGTTTTAGGCACGGCAACCAAGAACAGCGATGCTTCTTGGCGAGGCCGAGGGAGGGCTGTAGTTGCTCGTGGTGCGCGGAGCCATACACAGGGCGGTTTCTTTTTTCATTTTTTTTTATCTGCACAATTGTTTTATGCGAAGCATATTACGAGGGCTCAACCCAGCTCCTCAGGCGCGGCGGTGACCATGAAATCACGTGACACCGTGACGTCACGACAGAGGAGAAGTGGAGGGCTCAACCCAGCTCCTCAGGCGCGGCGGTGACCATGAAATCACGTGACACCGTGACGTCACGACAGAGGAGAAGTGGAGGGCTCAACCCAGCTCCTCAGGCGCGGCGGTGACCATGAAATCACGTGACACCGTGACGTCACGACAGAGGAGAAGTGGCTTTGGCTCAACTCTTGCAAGACGGGCTGGGTGGGAATCGAACCAGGGTCTCCGGAGTGTGGGACGGAGACGCTACCACTGAGCCACGAGTACAACGCTTCAAAGCGGTACAAAAGCGCCTCTAGTGAATGCGGTGTTGCCTTAGAAACGCGCTGTTTCTAAGGCGTGCGTCTCTTGCTCAGGCGCACATTTCGTTGCCGCGCCGAACGCTGCTTTGCTCGACGCTCACCGCGTCCAATGCGGGGCGCGTAGTCGCTGCCCTGTAGCCCATTGTCTTACACCCCTTGGCGGGTCGACGGGAACGCTGTCGCGTTCCACTCTTGAAGGCGAAGAAGTAATGCATGAGTTGTTTCTTCGTCTAGCCGAACCAAATATAGCCAAGCAACAGCAGTTCACCAGGCTAAACAGTGGTTCAACAACTAAAATAAAGGCTAGTATGCTTCGCATCCTGGGCTTAACCTTACCTAAGCCACAGCCATTTTTTTTATTGCCTGTGGCAGTTAGCCCGGTTCCAATCCTTTATCTATATTTCTCGATGAGGCGGCCATTACTTCCACGAGAAATCAAAATACCTAATTGAAGAATTACCATAATTACGATAATTAAGTTTTTAATTAATTCCGTTACGGCACATATTTGAACCTGCGAGTTGTAGCTAGCGGGTTTGCAAGGCGATATCCACTTGGAATGAATTCTCAGAACTACACTAGTTTCGAGATATTAATTTTCAACATGTCCGACCAAATGCATTGGCATTCCAGTTACTTTCGTGCCTGAATGCATTAAAACAGTATTTTCTTTAAAAAGAAGTCAGTGAAACAACAGGGCATCTTTTACCGCAACTTTGACGTCGCATAACCTAGAACCGGTGAAATCCACGAAATACGTTAGAAGTCGATATGCCTTTCAAGCTCACTAGCTAAATTCATAGGTCGAAATACGTTCCGTAAAATAATTAGATAAAAAGATAATTTCTGTAATAATGGTTTTTATTCAATTATGCATTTTCATTTCTCATAGAAGTAATGGCGGCCTCATCGAGTAATTTCAATCAAGCTTTTAGAATTGCGATATTAGCCACAAGCAATCTTTAAAAAAATTGGTGCAGTTAAAGTTCAGAAAGAGATTTTGCACTCACCGCTGCACTGTTCTTGCTCAAATTTTGCAGAACGATCGCATTTTGTTGTCGACTTCGTTTAGTATGACACTTGTCACGATTAGTCGCCTGTTTTTAAGACGAAAATAGAGAAACAGTTTTCGCATATGAGAAAAATGGCGTCTGAAAAGCGGCCCTGGCCCAGACTTGTGTCGCCGCCTGCCGGCAGCAGCAGGAAGGAGCTGCTGCCGCGAAATCGGCCGATTTCAATATGCCGTCTCGTCTGTGAAGCGGCTCCTTCCTGCTGCTGCCGGCAGGCGGCGACACAAGTCTGTGCCAGGGCCGGCTTTTCAGACGCCATTTTTCGCATAGGTGAAAACAGTTTCTCATCTTTCTTAAAAAAAAAAAACACAGGTGACTAATCGTGCCAAGTGTTATACTAAACGAAGTCGACAACAAAATGCGATCGTTCTGCAAAATTTGAGCAAGAACAGTGCAGCGGTGAGTGCAAAATCTATTTTTTTGAACACGCGCAGCAAAATGGTGGCGCTTGCGTCCGTTAGTGAATCGGCGGCTTCCCATCGATCTCCGCTATTCGGCACATTGCTGCGCTAGCTGCCATGTGCCGCCATAGACGCTATAGACGCTAACCTCGCCATAGACGCTATACTACTGGGGCAGTGTTGCACACACTCGCGCCGACGAGACCATGACACACTTATAGTATACGGTCCTCTGTTGAAGCCAACATCACAATGGAACCTCTTATAGCTCAGTTCTAAACACTAATTTTCGGGAATATTTGTTTGCTCCTTGGGGTCAGCCTAACGAGTCACACTAACACTTTCGTTTCCTACGTAGCTGACACATTCCAATTAGGTCGATTCGAATTAGTGTTTAATACTACTAACGGCAGCAGCACGCACTCCCGAACCCTTTGTCAGACGGGTGTGGGGATGCAGAAGGACAGTTCGTCGTACAAACCCACGTAGAGTAATTCGGGATGTCTTTGCAACTATATTAGCACTAGTGAAAATGCTCCACGCAAGGGCCTACACTTCGGTGTCATTTCGCAAAAGAAAAAAAAATTCCACGGACCTCTGTTGATATATTTTACAAATTCCTCCTGTTTGATTCTATTATCTTCATGGTATCGTCGCTTATCACAGCCAGCTTATCCAGATAATATCCAGATAATAAAACGGACGGATCGACACTCGGACCTGACGAAGCGCGAAAATGAATAGCATTGAAATAAAATCGTTAAGTCCTTCCGCTCCAGAGGCAACCTCAGTTCAACAAAATAAGCGAAATTCTTCTTGTGGTTTATTTCACGGACGTTCTCAAATAGAAGCGAAGATTAAACTGCAACAGAGTATATAACATCTGCTCAATAAAACGCGACGTTGTCGGACGCTGTCGCACAACATAACAATAACACGCTTCGGAAGACGAGAAACTCTCATAATAAATACGCGGGCTTCCGTGCGAGGACTACCAGTTAAACAGAATTAGGCGTGGTCACTCCTTGAGAATGAAGCCGCGTAGGCAGCCGACTCTTAGGCCTCTTCACTGTCCCGCCGATCTAATGTAACGTATAGGCGCCATAGCGTGGCCTTCGAGTCGTCAGTCTCGGAGGCCACGGTCATGCGTGCAGTAATGTTTCGTGATGCCCTTTCGTCACAGATGGAGGAATATGGACGGTTCATTCGGAATCAGACGTGTCTTTCGGCATACCTGGGATGAACATTGCTAACAGTCGTTTTTATATGGAACACGGTCTTTTGCAGCTTGACGGTTCTCGAACTATTCGCTGAACGCTCAGCCTCCTCGGCCGGACACGTGAAGTCAGCGTCAAGAGTTTCCACGATGGCGGATTTGAGGAAAGGCTAAAAATGTTCTGGTGGTTCTAAGCCTGAACGCGTAACCATGAAATTCAAATTTGCTCTCTGCACTTCTGTTCGTGACTATGTTCAGACTAACGCAATAATGTACAGTTTTGCTGGCTGCATGAAAGTTTTAAAACATTTTCGCAGCATCGGTGTCCCACAAACTTTTGACGGAAACTTGACGTGATGGCGGTTGACGAGATAGTGAACTCTTGCACGCAAAAATTATGACAGGGCAGGTATTTATGACAAGATCAATTTCCACCGCCTAAGCCCGCAGCCGGATACTAAGGGGCAGGCTATGTACTCCTTGTGCACATTAAACTATACACGGCGTTCTGTTGTGTTCAGCGAATTGCTCAGTAAGCTTGAGCTATACATACATAGTCCTCAATCAACGTCGTGAAAAGCAAACAGGGTACGACGAGCACTCGGCGACTGGCTCTAGCCTTCGCCTATAGCCATACGCTCCGTGTAAATTTTACATAGTCTCTCGCTTTCACACACCTCTACGCATACTTCACCGGCCAGTCGAACAGCCCTGATTGTGAACACTGTCTGACGAGCCAAACGCTTTATTACATAATATGCGACTTCCCAGCATACATGCCGGAGCGAAGGAGGTTAGATCATTTCCTAGCCAGTGTTGGCAGGCGACCACTGTCGCAGGACGCTATTCTCGGTCCATGGCCTGGCACTGCAACTTCAATGGCTGGACATATAAAGCGCTGTTGAAGTTTCTACGTGACACGAAATTAAACGAGCGGCTCTAGTGGGGTCAGCCGTCTGATGTACATAAGCACTCACCACTTCACTTGTCATAGCCATCCACCCCCGTACTTTCGCTACCCTTCCATCTTGCCCAGTGCAGAGTAGCAGACTAGAGCGCGGTAGCTCAGGCCTACCTGTCTTTCCTACCAATAAAGGCTCTGTCTCTACATGGTGATGATGAGAGAAGGTAATGTCTTTGTTATTTCCGTGTACGTATACGTTGGTTGGTGTGCGAGCTTGCACGGTGGCTTGTAATGATTACCATGTAACGACACTTGTCGAACACTAGCACTGTTGACATGGTGCTGGGAGAATAAATTTAAGTTTACAAAATGAATACGCGGCAAGTCATTCAATGCTGAATTGCATGAGCAGTGCAGAAAGAAAAATATTTTGTTTCTTGCTTTCTGTGCACGCATTGCTGGCCAGCTGACGGAGTCGCCAGAGTGGTAGACTCGGATCTAGTCGCCTCGTCATGAGCGTCTCGTTAAAGTTTCCACTTATCCATGGACGTAAGTGAGGACATAAGGCCATCAACGAGAGAACAGTTCTGGACATTCGCAATGAGCATATTAGGATTATAGAATTTAAAACTGAGCATGTGATTCGTGAAGCGCATCAGTAAACACGAAACAACGTTTTGCGAGTTCCCTGTGCCTGGACCTATATGTTGATGCTTCTGAAACAAATCTTGCTAGCGGGCGTGCGCGATTCTTGCACACTTCCTTAACAGTCGTTTCGCGTTTCGTGAGCACACGTACAAATCCCGAGACGCATATCAGTATGATCATACACCGTGCTATCGAAGCATTAGCAAAGGCTATCAAATCAAGTTGATCGGCTACCAGCAGCAAACATCCTATAAACGTTCAAATTATCGAACCGCTCATATACGAGATTGGATATACGCTGTCAAATCACCGCGACGGCACATCTTGATCGTCAGCACGTTTTCATATAAGAGCAAATGGGACTCACGTTCTCCGTGCGAAATCGGGCAGACGGCGTTGTCCAGAAGACAGCGAGCCGGCGTCTTCGATGTTCAGGGATCTCTGCTGCACAAAACGCACGCTACAACAGCTCGGGCAGATGGACGTGGCAAAAACTGCAAATTGGTTCGAGCTGAGAAACTCAACACAAGGGCTGATCTCCGCCAAGAGCCGATATGACTGGGAAATGGGCAGTGCGAGCGTCAGTGTTTATTGCCCTTTCACCAGTGAAGAGCTCGGTGACGTAGGCGAATGGTGGTCGGCGACGCCAGCGAACCAGGCGGCGATGAATCACTCGTGGCACGCGAAAGCCAATCAAATCACCAGGGACTGGAAGGCGTGGACTAATGGCGAGGGAAACAAGCACCCACCCTCGGACAGCCCTTGGCCTTTGTCTACATGCCGGCGCTCGCCTTTGAGAGTCTTCCGAGAAGAAAGGCGGCAAAGGCGCCGATGAAGGAAATGGGGCTGTGTGAGAAAAAGAGGGGCAAGCAAGGGCAGAGAGGTTAACCGGGGGCACGTCTAATTTGCTACCCTGCACTGGGGAAGAGGGAATAAAGGGATGAAAAGAGAGAAGTGTGAAGGGAAGAGGTTCTCCTGCTGAAGCACCTGGCCCAGAGTACCAGGCAAGGAATGCGTCCCTCCCGCCATTGTCAGTTTGCAACGTCCTTTTTGTCCACATAGCTGGCGGCGTATCCGAAGTGTTGGGGCGTGTGACGGAATGATGCCTTTGCTGTACCGCCAAGACGTTCTGTGGTCACTTGTAAATGAGAAGAATGGAAGGTTGACCGATGTGGGTGGCAGTTCATTTCGTGGTACAATACGCGAAACTAAACCCGTCAGAACTCAAAGCGCCCACTCGCACGCGGCATATTTTCTATTGCTTAAGTGTATTACGCGCGGTTATACTGTGACCGATCTTGCCTACTTGGCCCACGCTTGCTTAGATAATTTATAAACGAAGTCACATGTGTGGGGCAAACGAAATTTTGTGCTATTTGTATACCGTATACACACGTGTACGGGCCGTAGTTTTTTTTCTTTCTTTCTTTTTTCGCTTTCTTGATGAGGCGCGGTCCCAAGTGCGCCATTCTGGACAGTTTTTTGTAACCTGTCTTTAATACCCGTGATCACGTTGTACCACAAGCTCGAACAACATCGTTTTCATAGTGCACTTCATAGTTGTTTCTATGAGCTCACTTTTCAGTGCGAGCCATCAACGTGCGCATTTCTTTTCTTTTTCTTTTTTGCCACCAACGTCGAATCTGTGGCCGGCTGCACGCTTGCCGTGTTGCTCGGCGTGCGCCACAGCCTTCAGTTTCAAC
This sequence comes from Dermacentor albipictus, assembly GCF_038994185.2. Lineage (NCBI taxonomy): Eukaryota > Metazoa > Arthropoda > Arachnida > Ixodida > Ixodidae > Dermacentor > Dermacentor albipictus. Next base: position 87,804,583 of record NC_091825.1, read on the forward strand.
TCAGCATCGTAAGCTGTCTGACGTTTACCTTCACTAGCTCCGCACGAAAACACGCCTGATTTTACGAAAATTCACTTTTCTCGTTCTTTTTTTTTTCATTTTAGGCTGCAATGTCGGCAGCGCGGCTTCACGCGAGCGTTGTCCTTATTCGAGCGTGTACGCGTAGATACGTTCCGTGTCCATTGACGAATATTCAGCCTTCCTGCCAACTATACGCTCACAATTTAAGCGGATTAAGACTATAGCTCAATGGCGATCGCGTTGCGCGGCTGAGCTCGAGGTCGCGGCTTCGACCACGTGCCGCATTACTACGGGGGCGTAATGCATCTAACACTCGCGTACACCGTGCACAGCGCGCGTGCTAAATAATGAACCCACGTGGTCAAAAGTAATCCGAAGCCCTCCGCAAGCCCTCCGCATCGTGCTTACCGCCGTGAACGTAAAATCCCAGAATTTAATTCAAATAAAATTTAGCTTTGCGGCCGATGCGGAAAGTGGCTCCGTTGTGCCCCGATCTGCAACGCCAGCACAGTGCCGGTCGAGCGGCGGGCATGGCGGCTGCCTGGCCCACGACAATGAGCCCTCGCTCCGGACGGGACACGTTGAGTTTATTCCGCGGTCGAAGAGTACGGCTCGTCTCCGTCCGTCCTTCCCGGGTTGCACTATCGTCCGATTCGATTGGCCCACCATCTTGCGGAAGCAGGGATGCCTGCGTGGGCGCATGGCCTCGCTCTTTGTCGACCCAGGCGTGTGCGCGGCCCACTCGTGTAAGATACCACGTGTCAGTGGACTTGCGTGGCCTCTAATACTGCACGCGCACGCGACGCGTTTCTCGCTCGCTCGCCATGGCGGCACCCGGGCTTCTTTTTGTATATACGTGTTGTTTCAGCCCCATGCTCGTATAGTGTACAGAGGGCACACACCATGACTCATGCTCTGACAATCTTTTTTTTTATGGTCACGAGGATGGGCTCGAGTCTGAAGAATGTGCCAGATACTCGTTTTTTGTCGCTCGCAAAAAAAAAGGCAAAGTCCCGATGCAAATGTTGATAGAAGCAAAGAAAATCAACCATGGGGGAGATGTACTCTCAGTGTTTGCAAATGTTCGCTTATCACAGTTAGATTTTCTTTCCCTCCACATGTTTGCTATCTCGCGTATTTCTTGACGTTAAACACAAAAAGGACACACACGAAAAAAAAAACACACAAGAAAAACATGCCACGCCACGATGACTTCTTGCCTGTGGCATTCTGCCGTGCGAGCAGGTCACTGGTTCGACTCGCGGCCGCATTCCGATGCAGGAACGACGGCATGTCTTTCTTAATAGGAGGTTTTGCTGTTCAACAACATAGCATTTTGATCGAGTATAATTATCCAGTAAAAAAAAAAGAACGCACTTACTTCGCGGCAGCGACATTAATCGCCAGTCTACTGCATGACTGCAGGACCGATTACATTATCACTTTCGCGACACATGCTTTGTCACCCTCGTCATTTGCGTCTTCATTAAATGATTCCTTGGTTGCTACCGTATGCCGCTGTGACTCGGTAGCTATAGCCACTTCAGCCCTGAATTACGATCGACTGTCGATGAAGGTGTGAAATTTACATAATTTCATGCCAAGCTCTGACAATTCTATCGTCGGCTCATTTCTATAAGTAAAGCTTATTTCTCCTCCTTATGCCAAGCTGCTGGAGACTTTATTGAAAGCAACTCAAGTTGGTAGAGTGACTCTCTGTGCATATTATGATGAGTCATCGTAATCACATAGTAAATATATAAGCACCTAATTGTTGTACAGTCACTCATGCGTTTCTCGATAAAAAGAACTGCATCACCCACTTCGAATTACACGCACAAGGTCATTATTGACTGCAAGCATCATTAAAGAGCAGTATATATATATATATATATATATATATATATATATATATATATATATATATATATATATATATATATATTTCGCTATTGCTTTATTTTTTTTTTTCAGCAATACTCTAAACGTCTCTTGCTTATCTGGACTGCTGACCGGTTGATGCTTCCGTACTCTTTCAATTCAAGCGCTTCTGGAAGGCGTACGTTACACTTACAGGTCTCGCTGGGTGAATTCCTTCGCATTCCATTGGGATGCGCTCAGTGATCTCCGCATTTTTGCTGCAGCATACACGTGCCTCATCTTGTTGCGAATATTGGTTCCGATATGTTTTTTTGTCCTTAGGCAACCAGCTTTAGCCTCAAATAGCAAGGTCAAGGCCCCTACGCCACCACGGCGGGTGTTTGTAGCAAGGATAGGGTGAATGCGTGCAAGATTCAGGATGGTCTCAGCGCAGCGGCAGATCGGTTAGAATTCGGAGCGTCAAGAAATGGCCAATGCTGAGAGCCGAGATGACTGTGAGACTAGCAGTGCGAACGCCATCGTTATAGCCGCCTTGCCAATGTGGAACACTGAAGCGACGTAGGCTCCGAGATGCCCGTACACCACGCGGCCATGAATCACAGGCGGCAACTGAAAGCTAATCGAAACACTGGACGAAACCCTGGAAAAAAAAAAGGGAAAAGAGCGTGGACGCTCCTTTGCCTTTGTAAAATTGCCGCCGCTGGCAGCAGCGACATTTTTTTTTTTTAGAAGAAACACGCCAATGCAGAAATAAAGGTTCGAAGAAAGACAGGTTAAATTTTTTCCTCATTCTTCTTCATTCTTAAAAGTTGCGCTGGAACCGAAGCGGCGGCAAGCGACTGAATGACGCTCTTGCAGGACCCCTAAGCAAACCGCGTCGGCTCAGCACAACAGGTGAGAATTGTACCCTGAGCCAGTTGGCGGCACTTCAAACGCATCATCGTGACGGTGCAGAAGTGGAAGGCATGATTGACAAAGCAGGCGCTCGTGCGCGTCTTCCCTTCCAGTTGAGCTATATCTACAGACCAGAATTCGCAACGCCTAAAGTGGTCAGCTTTTCAGGGAACTACGGAAATTGGCGGAAAGAACACCGATAACGCTCAGCCTGTCGTTTTCGCGTGCTTGCCGCCGATGTTCGCCCAGCTGCGCGCAGACAATTGAATGGCGGCCGGGGCAGAGATTAATCGCTCTTGCTCTAAACAGGCGTGTCAGAGTAAGAGATTCTGGTTTATATAGTGTACGCGGTTACTGTGATAGTTTTCGTTGTGGAGCACCCTCGTTCAACTACATTTTCCAATGCAGTAAACGTGCACAAACCGAAACGATTTTTTTTTCCCGCGCTCCGTAGATTGACACGGACTCTGTTTTCTGTCTATTCGAGAATATGCGGTTTTCTCGTTTATCAATTGTTCACGGCGATACTGTCGACAGGAAACGATACACGTTAGAACGTCGCCGGCGATAACGAAAACAATAGGCCCGAGGAATCAGTTTCGCTGTCTAGGATCGGCAACGCGAGACGTCGGTTAAGTGAGCTCGGCGCTGCGGCTTCTTAAGCGAGGTGAATGATCTCGGTCATGGTCGGATGCTACGCGCAGCCTGTAGAATAGATGCTTAACTCCAATCTTAGGGGAGCGTGCTCGACCGATTCGATAGCCCATCGTTTTTGTAGAAGCGAAGATTCTGCGCGCGCGACCTCGCCCCTTTATCCCCCGAGACATGCGCGCGAGCGTTACTATAAGATACCACATGTCAACGAACTCACTAGGCAGGCTTCTATGCATGATGAACTTGCCGTGGATTTCCCACCAGCAGAAACCCAGCATTCGTGCTTCTTTCATATTCATATATTCATATATTCATTTCATATTCTTCGTGCTATATATATATATATATATATATATATATATATATATATATATATATATATATATAAACTAGAAGAACGGGGGTTAACCAAGGGGCCCGGTTTTTATTAGTCATATCATAAGAAGCCTACATGCACTGACACCAAGGACAACACAGGGGAAATTACTTGTGCTTAGTGAAGGAAGTAAAGAAACGATAAATTAGTGGAAATGAAAGTGGATGAAAAAAGAATTGCCGCAGGTGGGGAACGATCCCGCAACCTTCGCATGGTTGTGCGAAAACTTAAGCGTAATTTTGTAAGAGAACATATTGTGGGGTGGCCATGTTAACATCGTTGCTAACAAGTTTGCTCGAGTTGTCGGGTACTAATAAGACTACGCTCCCTGCTACCATTCAGAGCAAAGCTCGTCCTTTATAATTCCCTCATTTTATTTTGTGTAAGCTATTATCATCTCGTACGGGGCTACCTAACCAGCTATGACGCCAACATTCCTTTTTTATTGCAAAATAAAGCCGTCCACGCCATTTCAATCTCTACATTTGACGCGCACACCTGATGCTTCTTTTTGTAGACTAGATCAAATGCCCATAAAATTCATCTATAATATAATTGCACTAAACATTTCTTAACGGTAAGAGAAAGTAACGTTAATTTTGTCGAGTACCTGGCATAACTACCATGATGTGCAAGTTGCAGTACACGTCACAGAGAAACTTGGCATATTCCACTTTCGAAGAACCAACTATGGGAATCAAATGCTGCACCATGCGTTGCGATCATTGCCCAGCTCTCGTCACTAATAAACAGATTTATTATCTTTTCAATTATGTGCCCAAACTTGTCGTTCATACTTCCATCTGTGTGAATGTGTGCGTATGTGTGCGTGTGTGTTTTATGTGTGACCAGCGTGGATTTTCAGCTGCAATTGCACACGAAAGTATTTATTGGTGTATTCTGTTGATGTTCCCTATTCACTATTGATGTTCACTATTCGCTTAAGCGAATAGTGATGTAAGCTTTGCATTTAGGTGTTTTTTTTTTTTTTTGTAAGGTGTGTGAAATGCATGTCTCTGCATCCATGTCAGTGTCTTCTGCTGTGCAAAAACAAGTTTCAACTTACACATTATCTCAACATAAATATTTTATATGTATATTGTCTTGCTAGGGTTAGGTGCTACGTGCTTATATGCAAGTTCATGCGTTGTATTAACGCGTATTTCGGTAAGCGTGGCCAAAAAAAAAAAAACATCGGTTGGTGACACAGACATAGCCAAGCCGCATACGTGGCTTTTAGTCTCTGTCCCTGTCATGTGTACCCTACCCTTGTATGAATGCGAAATAAAGTTCAAATTCCTTTAAGCTCTAAAGATGCTTCGTAAATTCATGTCGTGGTTGAACGCAACCGCTTCTTCTGACCGCCCCCTGAGGACATTACGGAAACAGGAGAAGCCGGGACTTCACGTGCTCTTCCATGGCACGACCCTACATGTTCTTTTGTATGCGACCCCTTTTAGCGTGCCTTTCTGTGAACTGTTTTACAGTGCAGCAACGTGAACTGATATCGGGTGTATTGGCGTGACCAATCGCCCTCATTTGTGAGGCCTTTATGTCTTCCTGTGCCACCTTGCCTTGTGCGTCTTCATGTAGTGTTTTAATTTTTTTGTTATTTTGTATTCAGTTATTGTGAAAATTAGCAGTCGGTGCCACTTATAGGCGTCGACATCGCCTAGCCAACCATGTATTAAAGAAACAAAAAAGAACCAGGGGAGGTACGGGAGGAGGGGGGGGGGGGCACCTCGGCTAACAAACTGTATTTCGCGGTTGTCTACCCTGCACCCCGGGTTGCACCTTGGAATCCTCGGAGAGCGGACCGTCGTGGCTCCGACGGTCGTTTCCTGTTTGTCAACCAACGTGCCGATAGCAGCGCATTCACTTTGTGTGAACGGGCCCCCGCGGCGCCTCGCTCTGTGTGGCGACGTGACAACGCCGCCGGCGCGGACGTCACGCGCGACGGCCCCTCGCGAACCAGCACCCGGAAACAAGGGCGAAAACGCGCGGGAAATGGCCGCGGCTCACGGCAAACAGCACCGCGGACGCTCGTCTTTCGTGCATCGTGCAAACCTACCCGCGCCGGTTTCCAAGCACCCTTTCCCCTTTGAGGCATTCCGCACACCGCCGCGAGTCGCCACGACAGCTGTGTGTGCGCTTCGTTTCCCACAGCTGTGTAGTTAGATTAGATATCGGTGAATCGACCTTGTTTTTCGAGCTCGTTTCCCGGGCAGATGAGTTGCTCTGGAGGTAATTGGACGCGGCCGGTACCTCGAAGGGACACGTATACGCCCGGTCGGCAACGTTGCACGGGGCCCAGAAAGTTGCCCTAAATTCTACACAGTGGCTTAGCAACTGCAAAAAAAAAAAGCTTTATTTTTCAGTTGAAACGTAATTCAATTTATTCTGCATTATTATCTTATTCAATAGCTTCTATCTAACGCGCTTCAGCTGTGAATTTTTTGTTCTCCATAATGCACGCATTGCGGAGAATTGATCTGGAATATGGGAAGTAGTCGCTGATACAGGCATGTTACAGAGGCAAGTGCTACCCTTAGTGCCCCAATGGCATGCAAATGGAAAATGAGGAAAATGACAGACAACGCTCTGGGCTAGTAATTAAGAAGTTGTTCACTTGTGGATGCTGTTTAAAAACATATGCATCAGTATGCTGACAGGACGTTAAGAAGTCTACAGTGTCGCGCTGCCATTAGAGAGTTCTAGAATAGTGTCTTAAAGCAAACGTAAATGTCTTAAGTAGAAAAGCACAGAAAGCTGGGCGAGTTGGCTCATACTCATGGTCAGAATATTGAAAGAACACGAAAAAAAAAACTTGACAGCATTGAACAATTGAATTTTCCGAATAAATATTTTTTCCCGTGCATACTAGAGCACTGCACTGGCTCGGGGGCCGACCCGAAAGCACGGGCCCGCTCATTAAATGGCCGAAATTCTGTTTTAGAGCACATGCTAACATTATGCATTGCATGGTCCAAGGCATTCTGTGCCAAACTGAACCGACACATGCAAGGAGCTGGATCTAGCAAAAAAAAAAAACAGAAATGCAGATGAAGTTCAAATTTTTGTTCTTTTCGACAAACACTAACATTGTCTCCGTGTACGCAACAATAAATTACACAAAGAAACCGCTATTCAAACCATTTCCCTGTTACAGCTTTTGCGATCACGCTATTACAACTCTACGTAATATTATATTCTTTTGGGCCACTGGCGCAACGGGTGTCCCTTCCGAACTTGTGCGTTTATTTGATAATGTATGCTCGTGAATTCGCCTGCACATATATATATATATATATATATATATATATATATATATATATATATATATATATATATATATATATATATATATAGTGTTAGCATGCTCAATGATCTGATAGGATCAAATCATTCGGTCAAGGTAAGTGAATGCGCACCAGTGTAAAATTAACAGAACAGGCAATCATGACTGATGTTCCCATAGGAGAGACGAAAATTGCGGTCTTTCATTCTCTATCAGCTCCCTCTGATATCACCATCATCGAGTCAATTCGAGCGCTTGGAGGCAGTGCACAGAAAGGGACTTCGCTTGGCGATGGGAGTTCCAACGGGGGCTTCAAACAAGAAAGTCACTAATGAGGCAGAGTCTCTTCCACTCCGCCTCTTGGCATCTCAGGCCTTGCTGACGCAGCTATTAAGGCTGGGCGAGTCACGCGCAGGCACGGCGCTTCTCCGGCGGCTAAGAACTCGCTCACTTTTCCATGCGGCGCTGAACACCTTCCGATTTTTAGGATTGGAATGGCCTAAACGAAGTCACCTTGACCCGCCATGGTCTTTTCCGGACGTCACCTGCAGCCTCAATGTACCCCATCTACCAACGAAACGCACCATTTCAACTGCCGAAGCCAAGTTCTTAGTGCTGGACCACTTGAGTACTGTGTTTCAAAGCCATCTACAAGTGTACACAGACGGTTCCGTGTGCGCACATATAGCTGTGCAGCGGCATTCTGCATACCATCCCTTGACGTGTCATGGTCTGGCCGACTGGATCGCGTAGTTTCCTCTACAACAGTAGAAAGCGCCACAATCACCGCGGCTTTGCGGAAACTACGGGCCTTTTCTGCACGAGATGTCGTGGTGCTGACGGATTCCAAGTCAGCATTACAGAGATTACATCGGGGCCTACCTCTAGAGAAATTTACAAGGCAGTCTCTGGCAATGATAGATGACCTAACGAGCAAGGGATTTAACATAAGGTTTCAGTGGATTCCATCACACGTAGGAATTGATGGAAACGAGGAAGCTGACGCCCTTGCACGCCTAGCGCTGACATGTGTCCCAAAAGTGAAAGCTCCAAAAGCTTTTCGAAACCCTAAGGGTGCAATCCGCCTTCACTTTAGAGAAATGTACAAGAATCCACACGAATCCTGTGTGACTCATGGATTTACACGCGAACAAGCGACGCTTTTATACCGCATCAGGACCGACTCCGCGTACACCCCAGCTTGGTTATTCAAGACTGGGCTTCGCGCTTTCCCACTCTGTGTTTTCTGTGGTGACAGGCGACATCGAACATTTCATTTGGCTATGCCCGCAGTTTGATCCAGAAAGAAAAGCGATGGTCGACAACTTACAAAAAAGCGGCCTCACGCACAGGACCTTTGAAGACGTTGTTTTCCCCGGAGGGCTCGCGGCATTCAGGAAGAGAGCGCAACGACTGCTGATAGCCTTCCTGCGAGGCACGGGGCTCATCGACACCTGGTGACACACCACTGATCTCAACTCGAAGGAGGATCAGGCGGAACAATTGCCGGCTATGTATGCCAGACTAACCCCGCCTGCTTCAACATCACCACCACCACCACCACCACCACCACCACCACCACCACCACCACCACCACCACCACCACCACCACCATTGCTCATACACACTACAGCTAACTAGAGCCCGAGAATGTGAGACTGACACATGCGATACAATCTGTAAGCAAAAAAAAAAAAAGATTCTCTTTTTGCTTGCAGGCCGGGCATGGTCATGCACTCGCGGGCTCTGGCTAAGCTTAGTAATGAAAGTCAGGTCCGAACCGGGCCCGGGCTTGGAACCACGGGGCCGCGGACCGGGCTGGGACTGGCTGTACGCATGCTGGTCTTTCCGGAAACGAAAAACGTTCCGCCACCACTCGTTTACCTATTGTAACTCACTTCTCGCTCGGTGTTCTGAACTTGCGATGTTTTCTTTTTTAGCGGCGTATTATTATATCGCTTAATTTGCGCTACATGACGTGCGAAAAATGAATAGTCGCTAAGCATGAAAGCTGACTCAATACTTCTCTTTCCTGTAGTTTTTATGAGACTGTATACTGTAGTGTAGTTGCCTGCCAGCAACCTTTTACCATACATTGTTTTTGCAAACTTTATGGCAAATCAAGTCATAATGTCTTGTTAATACGAACAAAACAAAATCACTTGCGCGCCGCCACCTAGTAAGACGCGTACGCACTATGCAGTCGGAATGCCTTCGCGCTATAGAGACACCCACTCTTCGGTAAGGCAGCGTGGCGCGCCCGCTAAATTCCGGTTAGTCCTGCGTTGTCCACCAGTGTCTTCGACAGTAGTGTCCCAAACACGACGATGGCAACAGAAGTTCTTGCAGGAAGACGCATATAGAACCTATAGAAACTAAGTAAACGAAAAAAAAAAACGGAACACGGAACCAGCAATTGCGGAAGTGTGCTTCGAACAAACATCTAGGTAGGGCAGTTGGTACTCGCCGTGTCCATCATAGAAAACTGCCAAGTGACAGAATTAAAAGAATGGATAAATTCTCTTTCACATAATCTTCCTTAGAGATATATAGTTTGCAACGCTGGTCAGTGATGCTTATGGAGGAGGAGGAAATAAAGAGAGAAGGCAGGGATGTTAACCAGAAATGCGTCTGGTTGGTTACCCTGCTCTAGTGGACGGGAAAAAGGGAATAAACGGATAATATAGATAGAGAGAGGGGAGGGGGCGGAAAGCTGAGTCACGCTCATACTGGGCCACACAAGAAGGTACCCGAGCTTGAAAGGTCAAGCAAAGCGTTCACAAATTATGAGCCATCCCCTTCCTCATGCAAGGGTCTATAGTTATTTCGGCTGAATGAGAGTACCGGCGCGATGACTCATGCTTTCAGCCGGCTGACGCCTGAGTCATGCTGGTGACTCATGCGGGACAGTTGACCGTGCAAAGCTGAAGCAAACTATAGAGGGGTGGTTAAATTTTGAACGTGGTGAGTTGAGTCACTCAGGGTGAGTCATTCAGGATGAGTAATGTGGGCCAGTCATGTGGGTGGTTAAGAAGAGTAAGTGGAGTCCTAGTTTAATTGTATGCTAGAGACAGAGAAAGGGAAACAAAGGAAAGGCAAGGAGGGTTACCAGAAAGAAGTCTGGTTTGCTACCCTTAACGTAAGAAAAGAGATTTAAAGGGACATGAAGGGAGACAGGTATGTATCGAAGCGAAAATCGACGCACAACAGTCTGAAGCGGCACATTTCAGTTACAGACTTTAGGAAGGGAACTACAGCGATCTCGCTGGTTTTAACGCATCCCGCCGTGGGTGGCGCGGGATCACATTCCCGCTGGCGTGGCTGCGTTTTGACAGGGGCGAAATGCGAGAAAAAAGAAACGTCCCGTGTACCGTGCATTCGATGCATGTTAAGGAACCCTCGGTGGTCAAAATTAATCCAGAGAATTCCCCGCTACGGCGTGCCTCCTAATCAGATCGTAGTTTGGGCACTTATAACCCCAGGATTAATTTTCTTTTTTTTTTAGTGCACAAATCCTGTTGGTTTCACATGGTAGATACGGGTGGCGAGTCATGGTGATTTGGAACGCGAAGAATGAGTGCCCACTACTCACTGTTATATGCTCCCCCTTGCGTCTTTGTTTTGAAAAAAAAAAAACGAAATGTTCGCTGATGTAGGTACTGGCGTCTGGGTGAGCAGTCGATAGCTTTGGTTTCTATAAAGTTGGACATAGCTGGTGCGCCAGCATTAAGCGTTCCCCGTGTCGCCTACTGAGGATGAATGCCGAAAATTGCCGCTACCCTTGTAGCACAGGGAAAGATGAGGTCGGATAGGACCTGGTAGAACGGGCGTAGTTAGAAAAGCGGTACGTTTGGCTTACTACTGGCAACAGAAGTTCTAGCAGGAAGGCGCATAAGAAATCTAAACCTATAGAAACTAAGTAAGCAAAAAAAAAAACGCAACAAGGAACCAGCAATTGCGGAAGTGTGCTTCGAACAAAGATCTGGGTAGGACAGTTGGTGACTCGCCGTGTCCATCATATAGACCGTTTCAACGGACGAGGAGGATAGGGCGCGCGGATAGCCTTTCCTCCTCTCTGGCTTGGGCGATCCGGCGCGGCGCTGCTTGAAAGTATTGCTGTCGCGTGCTGCGGAACGATTTTGAGATCTTTTAGATGGTACTTTGTGAAATTTACGCCGTGTCCGTTCATATAATGTCGTCAGAGAAGCCTTTCGGTGCATCGGTAGCTACAGTAGGCGGAAATATCTTTTGGAGGAGTAAAAATGTGACGCGTTTTATCAGCCGCGGTGTACGCACATTATCAGTCGCGGTGTGTGTGTTGTGAACTATTTTGCTTATATCGGTTTTAATTCAACGAACAAAACCGGTGTCTCTGTATTAGCAGCCCGAGATGATAAATCAGCTCAATATCTGATCGCTTGGCGTAGGGAGTAAAACATAAAGCATAAGAGCGCATGCTCGTGCACGGCCAACCTAAGGCAACCACGAAACATCTAAGCGGCAGGCGCAATCAAATATTTGTGATGCACCGGCATCGTTCTCGCGCATTTCAAGTCTAGTAGGCTTCACATTACCATATGTCTACGCTAGCCTTTCTGCATGAGGCCGATGGCGCTGCTCAACACAGCGATCACTGCGGTTGGTGAACCAGCACGGTACATATGTAGGCTGTGCGCTTCGGCATTGCCTTTTTGGAATGCATGCAGCCATAATATATGAGGGATCGCATAAAAAGAATGCGATGCCTATTTATGAGGACAAAATTTCCGTAATGCGTGTGAGTGCGTCGTAGAAAACGGAACGAACACAACCGAAAAAGAAATTCGGTTATCATCCTCTTTCTCGAAAAAGCAAGAGAAAACGGCCTAAAGCCGCAATAGGGCCTCGCATAGTCACGCCGCACAACGTTTATAAATATATAACCGCTGATGCGGTATGCTTGGACTATGCGGTATATAGAACAAATATATATGTAATCTAGCACCTACCCCTGCTTAGGATGCTCGCGCAGTTCGTAAACAGTCTCTTTGCTGGACAAGCGTAATTCAGACTGTAAGGTATGCTGCTATCACTTGCCAAAACTATTTTATTCAGGGGCGGAAACCTCATCCATCGAACCAAGTAGTCAGGCAATGTAACCTGCATCGAACGGTTTGAACGCTTGTCAGAGTATAACATCACAGCTCCTATCGTAGCAGAACGGTACCCACGCTCACGCTGTTATGATCGTCAAGTATGTGTCATGGCTCCTAAACCGCAGCTTAGAAATAGAGGATAATACTGCAATAAGGTCACATTAGTGACTGGAACACCCAGAAATACACAATTCATCTCCTAGGCTGATTGTAGACTCGAATATGCGCGCACACATCGCGCTGCGTGTTCCGTCCACCTCAACGCCTGCAGGAATTCCGGCCATGAGGCCTTAAACCACTTCAACACGTCTCACAGAACCGTTTACCACGTAGAAGACGCACGTCATACTAAACAGACCACACGACCGCGAAAACAAACGCCAGAACCTGCCGCCGAGCGTATACTTGCCATACAAAAGACCGCTTTCACCCAAGCCAGTATGACGCTGCTCATAGGTGGCGCCACTGCGTTCACAATATGGCGGCGCCTACTGAAAAACGGTCTATAAAACTGCCAAGTGGCAGAAAAGAAAGGATAAATTCTCTTTCGCACAATCTTCCTTAGAGATATATAGTTTGCAACGCTGGTCAGTGATGCTTATGGAGGAGGAGGAAATAAAGAGAGAAGGCAGGAATGTTAACCAGAAATGCGTCTGGTTGGTTACCCTGCTCTAGTGGACGGGAAAAAGGGAATAAACGGATAATATAGATAGAGAGAGGGGAGGGGGCGGAAAGCCGAGTCATGCTCATACTGGGCCACACAAGAAAGTACCCCAGCTTGAAAGGTCAAGCGAAGCGTTCACAATTTATGAGTCATCCCCTTCCTCATACAAGGGTCTATAGTTATTTCGGCTGAATGAGAGTACCGGCGCGATGACTCATGCTTTCAGCAGACTGACACCTGAGTCATGCTGGTGGCTCATGCGGGACAGTTGACCGTGCAAAGCCGAAGCAAACTCTAGAGGGGTGGTTAAATTTTAAATGTGTTGAGTTGAGTCACTCAGTATGAGTCATTCAGGATGAGTCATTTGGGCGAGTCATGTGGGCGAGTCATGCGGGTGAGTCATGCGAGTTAGTCATGCGAGTGAGTCATGCGGGTGGTTGAGAAGAGTAAGTGGAGTCCTTGTTTAATTGTATGCTATAGACAGAGAAAGGGAAACAAAGGGAAGTAGGTTAACCAGAAAGAAGTCTGGTTTGCTACCCTTCAAGTAAGAAAAGAGATTTAAAGGGACAGGAGGGGAGACAGGTATGTATCGAAGCGAAAATCGACGCACAACAATCTGAAGTGGCACGTGTCAGTTACAGACTTTAGGAAGGGAACTACAGCGATCTCGCTGGTTTTAACGCTTCCCGCCGTGGGTGGCGCGGGATCACTTTCCCGCTGCCGTGGCTGCGTTTTGACAGGGGCGAAATGCGAGAAAAAATAAACGTCCCGTGTACCGTGCATTCGGTGCATGTTAAGGAACCCTTGGTGGTCAAAATTAATTCAGAGAATTCCCCGCTACGGCGTGCCTCCTAATCAGATCGTAGTTTGGGCACTTAAAACCCCAGGATTATTTTTTGTTTTTAGTGCACAAGTCCTGGCGGCTTCACATGGTTGATACGGGTGGCGAGGTGATTTGGGACGCGACGAATGAGTGCCCAGCACTTACTGTTATATGCTCTCCCTTGCGTCTTTGTTTCGAAAGAACGAAATGCTCGCTGATGTAGGTACTGGCGTCTGGGTAAGCAGTCGCTATAGCTTTGGTTTCTATAACGCTGGACATAGCTGGTGCGCCAGCATTAAGCGTTCCTCGTGTTGCCTACTGAAGATGAATGCCGAAAATTGCCGCTACTCTTGTAGCACAGGGAAAGATGAGGTCGGATAGGACCTGATAGAGTGGGCGTAGTTGGAAAAGCGGTACGTTAGGCTTACTACTGTAGCGGGAATTTCTCCAACGACGACGACGAAGTGTCTCTTGGCGGAGTGTTGTTTTTCTGCCTCCGGCTATTTCTGTGAAATATCCGGTGTATCTAACAGTCGAAGCGCCTAGTTCCGTGGCGATGGACGTGGACCGTTCAGGGCGCCTGCCGGAACCTGTGGCTTCAGCGACAGCCGCCTCCAGGAAGCGGATCGGGCTACAGACTGACAGCGACAGCGAGGACACCCATGTCTACTCGCTGAGCTGCAAGGACCCTTCTCAAGACGAAGACTTCGAACTTGTGCGGAGCCGCAAGGCGAAGAGAAGGAACACCAGTACCTCTTCGTCCTCCAGTACACAAACTGATGGGCCCACGTGGAGCCCCGACACCAACACCATCTTGTTTCTGCTGTGATACCCAACGGTAACATGAAGCGGCTTAATAGGCAATCTCTCCCGATTCAGCTGGAGACCGTAGTGCCAAACGAAATCACGTACATTAGAATGGACACCCGCAAAAAAAGTACTGGCGGTTGATGTTCAGCATGCGGGTGCTCTTAGCGCCATACGCAAGGTAACATATCTTGATGGCATGCAGGTGCGCTATCACATCCCGCTGGGCCCTGATGTCATCACCGGTGTCATATACGACGTAGACCTCGCCATCCTCAGCAATGACTTGCCGATTCTTGTTAAAGCAGCGAGTGATCATGACGTCAGTGTTGATGGCTTGCGCCTGGGCAACCCACGTTGCGTGAACATTCTGTTCAAGCGCATCTGCCTGCCGTCCCACGTTAAGGTATACGCCACTTAGTCATCCTGTCCGGCCTTTCATTCCGAAGCCTCTGCAGTGCCCCAACTGCATGAAACTAGGCCACGTGAGCAGCGTCTGTGAGAACGAACAGTGTTCCTCCGTCGCGCTGAGCCACACGCCGCGGATAAATGTGCGGCCACTGTCATGAAGCGTCCAAACTGCCAGGAATCTTAGGAGGCTTCATCAAAGGACTACCCAAAAATTAAGAAAGAAATGGCTAACTTAAAAGAAATGGCAAGAGATCATTACTTTCACCCAGAAGCCGCCGCTAAAATCAGGAAACGACGCTCCCATCGGCGACGTTCTACAAGGAAAGCTGCGTCGGTGACGCGTGTGCAGCGTCCACTGTCACCTCCTCCACTGCCACCCAGGCCACGCACATCAGAAATGCCTACAAAGGACAAGGGGACTGAGACGAATATGGGCACCGAAGCCTGGCCTGCGTTACCAAAGCGGCAACCACCTGGCTATTCACTGCACGCCGACGGAAGTAATCTACCCCGAGCTTCTCCTGCCGGTAAATTGACTGAACAGGATCGGTAATTGCTTGTGATGGTGCGATTACTAATGAATACGATTCGCATGCTACTGAACAAGCTGCAGACGCCGACAGCTCAATGCGCATTGCAAATATTGGACGCACTGAATCCAGTACTTGCAAGCCTAAAATAAGGACCATGGCTAACTCAAGCCTTTCTCTTCGCACTCAAGTTAGAAGTGCGACGATTTTTCAATGGAATTCCAGAGGCTTGAAGTCCCGCATCTCGGATTTGTGCCAATTTTTCTTGAAGAACCGGTTTCCTATACTTGTTAATTGCGAACCGAACGCATTAACTCCTTACAGATACCTGGTTATGAAGTTCCTGCTTCTTCCACATGCGAGCAACGAAGCAACGTTCTCATTTAAATTGGCAAAGACTTGACCTATGTTTTGCATATGGTTCAGCCTTATGACCGCAACCAATACGTATGTCTCCGCGTCAAAAAGAACAAAGTGTCGTTCCTCTTACCGGCATTGCCCGACTTGTTTGTTAAGTGCTGACATTCCCATAACACGTGATTAAGTGTGGCAACCTCGCCACACGATGTGCATCTGTTTGTAGTGTACATGTCTGGATACACGGCGTGCATGAGTCTGGGGGTTTCTGTAAGAATCTGTTTGTAGTTATCTGAAGTGTACTACTTGCATCCTGTCTAACATATATAGGTGAGGGAATGGGTATACGCGACTTTGTAACTGGTAGTGTGTCGTGATGTCGTGGAACCTGGTCATACGATCCTCCCACGCCCAGACGTTTGCAGTACCCCGCGGGGGCTCTTCCTCCGATGATGCTCGGTGAGTGAGGCCTCGAGAAACGCGTTGAGCTGCTTCCTTGGGGGTGCTCAATCCAGTGTGTGCTGGGATCCATAGCAAATGCCTTCGGTTATCGAAGTCGGTCTCTCCCTGTTGTATAGGATGTCGCTGGAGTAATGTGATACGCCTCTTGCGAGATGCGCCCGTTTGCGAAATTGCGAATTGCCTTTTGCGAATCGCAGATCACGTATCTCGCTTTGGTTTGTGTGAGGGCCAGGTCTATGGCCGCTTCCTCTGCCGCTTCGGCATGTGCCGTATGCACGGTGACGCTCGTGAGGTGGTTGCCTCGGTGGCTCGCAACTGCCGCCACGAAACTCTTCCTGTCTCGATAACGGGCTGCGTCGGTGAAGACCGCGTCCTTGTTGTTGGAGTAACTTTGGTTCATGTGTTGTGCCCTGGCTTTACGTCTCCCCGTGTAGTGGTGGGGGTGCATGTTACGAGGCAAAGGGGGTACGTATAGTTGTTCGCCCCCCCCCCCCTCCCGTATGGTTCTAGGAATTTCTACTTTAATGCCACGCTGCGGGTGGTATGTGATGATGAGCTTTTCGAGCACGTGTCTACCCGGGTGGGTCTTGGATAGGCTCTCGAATGGGGGCACTTGTTGCGCCTCCACGAGTTTCTCGAGCGTATTGTGTAAGCCTAGTTCTAAGAACTTGGTGGTGCTGACTCCTGGCGCAAGTCCCAACGACATTTGTACGCCTTTCGTATGAGGGCGTTGAGCTTTTTTCTTTCCGCTAACGTCCAGTTGTGAAACGCTGCCGTGTACTTTATTTGAGAAATGACGAAGGCTCTTATGAGTCGTATGATGCTGCCTTCGCGCATGCGAAGGCAGCTCGAAAAACAAGGAGGACAAGCGCATTAGAAGCACCCGCGGCGGCTATCTCATCCGTATTCTTGCCTTTAACATTTTAAAAAAATTTCCGCTGTGAACAATACGCACCGATACTATATTTAAATATACACACATGACAAAGCTTATTATATTTTTTTTAATCGAAGGAAGTAGCCAACTATCAATTTTTTCTAATCGTATGCATAGCCTACGCCTAGAGAATAATATCTTGCTGTGTGCAAACCTCGTTTCAAATTGCTTTGCGTGCTTTTTGGCCCTTAAAGAACCTGCAGACTCCAGTGACCCCTATGGCAGAAGCTTTTATCAACGGCATGTGAAATGCACATGGATGATATGTGTCTCACTATTGTTTCTGTTTCCAGTAGGCAATGCCAGCACCTCACGAAAAAAAACTCTTCTAATAATTTACAACATAGATTAGGGATGGAAGAATCGCCACTTGTCATAAATATATATATTATATAGCGGTCATAAATATATATATTTCACTCAGTAACAGAAATGAGGCCAAGCCGGAGTCGCTCGAAATCCTTTAATAGCAGTCATGCACAGCAGAGCTTATACTGAGCCTGTAAAAAAAAGGGGTGGGGGGTGGGGAAATAAGTAAAGAGAGAGACAGGAAATAAAAGGCTGCAATTTCGCCGGGAAGGTGAAGCCGTGTTAGTGATAGCGGAGTTACGCGAAGGAAGATTCTTACCGTATAAATCCATGTAAAGGACACACTCCGAACTTGACAGGAAATATCTGAAGAAGCTCAACCGAGAAACAACCGAGTTCGGTGCGAGGAAAATATTTCTTGATCGTATCTTTGTGTAATAAACCTTTCACAAGGCGTAGCTTTTTTTTTTCATTGATGTGCAATTGTGCGACTTAACAGGCACAAAACAAATATATCTCCCTAACGTGTCCAACTAAATCCGCTTGTCGGATCGGTCATCCGAGAGACGCCAGTCTGTTGGTGGTGAGAGGGCATTCAGGTTGTGGAGATGAAACAGGCTGTGTGAAATGGAACTGCGTCTTACTGTGAGGTCTTGTAAATACTGATATAAAGTCGTTACTCCAGGGAACACTTCTTCGAAGCCACACAAAGTTTCTTCAAGTGGAACTGTTATTAAAGGTCATGTATGCATTGACGAATGGTGTTCGGAAAGCTGGTTAGACCCCAGAAAGAAATGAACTTCCCGCCTATGACGACATGCTTAGAAAAACTATTCAAGCTATTAGACTAGGAAGGATTAAGTGCGTGATCAATGGCGAATATCTCAACAACCTTCAGCTTACCGATAGCATTGTCCTGTTCAGCAATGCTGGGGACACATTGCAACAATTGATTGAGTATATAGGTTGAGAAATAATATGCAGAAGACATAGATAATGTTGAATAATCTGTCAAGCGACGAAGAATTCATAATCGGCAGTCAGCCTCTAGAGCGTGTACAGCGGTAAGGTTTTCTTGGTTAATTACTCACCAGGAACCATGATCATGAGATCTAAATTTACAGAAGAATGAGAATCTGTCGGAGTGCATACGGCCGGATTCACCAAATCATGACCGAGAGCTCACCGCTGTCCTTGAATAGTGTACAATCATTGCATTCTTCAACCTAACTTGGAGGTTAACAATGAAGCTTGAGAACATATATAGGACCGCCCAAACAAGCAAGGGAACGAAAAGTCTTAGGCCTAATGGAAAGAGGGATGAAAAGAGCGGTGTGGATCAGAGAGCAAACAGGGGCAGTGGTAGCTGAAGTTAAGAGAAAGAATTCACAGGCCTGCGCGGCACATCCAGCACAGTCACAGGGTAAGCTGGAGCAGCGGCTGACTCCATAGGAACTCCATTGTAAGCAGCACGCACTAGAGGGTCTTCGCGGCGAAGCCTCTTTGCGTCGTTTTCGCGGGAACGATCTGAACTGTCCGCTCGACGTCGACGGCGGGCTACGCCTTGTGATGCTTCCCGCACTGCGCTCCGCCGTACCTGACGTTGCCTGGTTGTAGCCGCGCGCGTTCCACGGCTCTACGATTCGCTTCTGGAGCAGCGGTTTGGAGCTTGCGAGAACGCGCCGTAAATTGTACCGAAGTGTAAACACAGGTACCGAGGATATAGGCGGCGCACGTATCACATCCTTTGAGCCGTGGCACGATACCCTAATGTTGTTGACGATGATAATCATTATGATCATTTACTGGCATCCCCTTTGATACAGGGCGTTGAAAAATAGTCACCTAGCCTGCTTGAGTTAACCAGGTCCAGCAATATGCAACTGCTACATCTAAGCAATTCTGCCACATGTCGGGACACCTGGTGTAATACAACGCAACTGCAATGCAAAGTTTGCATGTATTGACGCTAGTCGGCGCGCATATCACAAGTCTACCTTGTGAAAGGACTACCTTGAGAAAGAAGGCCGCACCTAGAATATTTTGGAACCACACAAAATTATAAGGCATGCAGGAAGTCAACAACAATAAAATAACATATCCTAGACGAAGATGAAAACAGACTGAAAGGAGAAGCGGCAATAAATTACATCTGAAAAATAACAGCCGAATCTTTCCAAAGAAATGAGGTTACTTGAAGAAAAAGAGAGCTTGAAAGAGAACTAGATGGAAAAGGAGCTGGTGCTGACAAATTTTAACTGGAAAAAACCAGAAGAAATTGTTCCTAAGTGCGCAGCCAACGGGCTAGACGAAGTTCCCATGAGGCTCATTAATGCACAAGGGCGAAAAAGTAAGGAAGCTCTGGTCAAAGCAGTGGAAAAAACTTTAATGAAAGATAGATGAATACCAGACAGTTGGCGACAAAGTAGAATGAATTTAATTTACAAAGCTAAAGGGGAGAGAGGTATAATCCACTCGTATAGACCGTTGATTATTACATTGGTAATATACAGGCTAGCAATGCCGGCTATCAAATTAAAGTTTCAAGCATGGGCAGAGAATAATGGCATTTTGGGAGAACTTTAGTATGGCTTCAGAATATTTAGGCGATTAGATGATATCTTATTTGTTCTTACTCATTGTATTGAAATATAAAAAGTAGAAAGCAGACCGTTATATGTGGCCTTTGAAGACATTACAGGAGCCTATGTCAACGTAGAGCGCAACATATTGTGGGATATTCTGGAAGGGGAAGGCTTAGGTGACGATTGTCTACAGCTCTTGGGGTAGATTTACCTAGAAAATACCACTTGCGTTGAATGGGAAGGGATGAGGAGCGATGAGAAAGTTGATGCCAACAAGGGACTGAGGCAGGGATGCCCTTTATCCCCACTGCTGTTTATGGTGTACATGGTGAGGATGGAGATGGTGCTAGTGGAAGTAGTCTCGGGTTTAATCTCTCATACAAACAGGCGAGTAGACTAGTAGATCTGCATCTTCCAGGTTTATTTGATGTGGGTGACATTCTGTTGCTAGCTAACAAGCAAAGTGATTTGCAACATCTGGCTAATATCTGTGGACAGGAAGACAACAATTTAGGTTTGAAATTTAGTGTTAGAATATCAGGTGTTATGGCATTCAATGATAACAGTGACCAGACAGTGGCAATGCAGGGCCAAGAAATACCTCGGGTAACAGAATATAAATACCTTGGTATATGGATAAACAAAGGCAATGGATATATGGAAGCACAGGAAAAAATCATAACAGTCAAGGGGAAGAGAAATGCAGCCATAATGAAGCACAGAGTGCTATGGGGATACAATAGGTATACGAGGTCCTACGAGGTATGTGGAAAGGGGTAATGGTTCCAGGACTTACTTTTGGAAATGCGGTTGTTTGCTTTAAATCAGGGGTACAATCAGGGCTCGACGGGAACCAAAGGTCAGTGGGTCGCCTCGCATTGGGCGTTCACGGGAGGACTACAAATGAAGCTGTGCATGGTGATATGGGCTGGACTAGCTTTGAAGTGAAGGAAGCTCTCAGTAAAATTGAGTATGAAGAACGGCTGAGGAATATGGAAGAAAGTAAATGGGCTGGGAGAGTGTTCAGGTATCTGTACAGGAAAAACATTGATTCACAGTGGAGGAAAAGAACTAGGAAGCTTACCAGCAAGTATGCGGCCTGTAGGGTGGGCAACACAGCAACAAAGAAGGGCAAGCGGAAAGTCAGAGAGCCTGAAATAATCTCATGGGTGGCGGCAATGGAAAAGAAACCTGCCATGAGTAACTACTTAAAAAGAAAAAAAAAATGAAATCGGGAAAGAAACCACTTATGATAACTCAAAGGGAAGCTCATTACTCTTCGAAGCGAGATCGGGATGCCTTAGAACAAGCACCGATAAAGCGAGATATAAGAAGAAATGAGAAGCATGTGCTTGCTCCGGTAAAGCTAGGGAAACGATGGAGCATGTCTTATTGGAATGTGAAGACGTCTACCCAGTGGTCGATTTAGGCACCACTGGCCTCCTTGAAGCCCTTGGGTTCAGCGGGAGCTGAGGTAAAGCAAACATGTCCGCAATAGACATTAGTAAGAGACGATTGGAGGATTGGCGGAAGAACAGCAGGGAAACTACAGAAGAAGGAGACGTACAAAAGCACAGTTAGCAATAGGGTATCAGAAAAATTGGGCGTGGTAGTTCGTAGTGTTTTTTTTTTCTTTTTTCATTGTTTAACCTATGTAGGACACGAGGCAGTATAGTAGCAATAGCTTGGTGGCGCAACCCACCGCCCCGTTCCAAAGGGGACACTCATAACATCCATCCATCCAGTTGCATTTAGCAATTGCATGTATAGCAATTGCATGTAGCAGTTGCATGCTGCATGTAGCTGGTTCTGGTGAACTCCAGCATGCTAAATGACTAAGTCATCGCCCCGTTTCAAAGGCGATGCCAGTAAGTCATCAACGTCATCACAAACAGCATGGTGTCGTGCCACGGGTCAAGGGGTGCGACGTGTGCGCCGCGTAATCTGGATACCTGTGTTTAGTCTTCGGTGCACGTTATGGTGCGAACCGCTGCTGAAGAAGTGAATCGTACACTCTAAGACAAAGGCACACCCTTTGGGGTGTATATCTGCCACACAACGATAATCGTCATCTGCCTTGCTTGCGTTTCCTTTCTTGAAAACGCCGCGCCCGCTACATTCCTGTCGGGAATGCTATGTCATGCTGATAACGCGCATGCCGTTCGTTACTGGGAAGTACCGGGCTCGCAGCGTTAAAGAAAGGAAATGTGGACAAGACAGATCATGTTTATTGTTGTGTGGCAAGATACGACCGAAATGGTGTAATCTTGTTTTAGAGTGTAGAGCTGCGCGTGCGACTGCAACCAAGCAACGTCCGGCTCAGCAGACCGCTGTGCAGAGAGCAGCACAAGCCGCAGCTGGCCGTCGACGTCGAGCGGACAGTTCAGATCATTCTCGTGAAAAGAACGTGAAGAGACATCACCGCGATGACCCTCTAGTACATGCTGCCGAAAATGGGCCTTATGCAGCCGCTCCTCAAGCTTACGCTGCGACTGTGCAGCGTGTTCGACGCAGGCCTGTGACTTTTTACGATGTTGGGCAGTTGGCTGTCAGCAGAGCACCCACTTTAGAGACCGGAAGTGAGCCAATGGTAATCATGGTTCCAAGCGTCTGTGCGTCGTCGAATCTAGTAAGGCATAGGCGGCTAGAAAGATTCACGTACAAGTTAAAAGCTGTAGTATTGTTCTTTCAAGACAAAATCTCGAAAGACATTGGTAGAGGCTGTTTGTTCGGTCCAAGAATTGGCTTCAACGCGGCCGCCATTTTGTGTGCGATAAGTAATGCCTCCATATTCCCAGTGCCCAGCCTGTACCAAGAACTGCAAACCATGTGTCATAGTAAGTGCTTTAGTCATTTATTACCGAATACGTAAAAGCCGACCGCAAACCATTACTCTTCAGCTTTCCCACTGCAAGCAACGAATTTATCTTCAGAATCCTCACATACGTGGTACAACAGTAATCACTGGATGCATGTATACTTAGGCAGATACTGATGCAAAACATTGATGACGGTGAGCCGCTGAACACTGCAAAGATTCACGAATTAGCCCGTCAGTTAACCACTCTATGTTGTAGTCAAAACATTCTTCGTCTAAGTAACCAGAAAGCGAGGTACGAAAGCTCTGCTCGGCAGATACGCTTAAAGGTTACTAAACAGATACACTAAATCAGTTTAGACTGATAAATTATTCCTTAAAATAGACACTTCTCTTAATTTCACGGTAACATGTTGGTTATTAGAACAATAAACATCAAGGTCAATTTTTTTTCCGGGCGCCTGAAATAAGCTTCAACTTCAATCCCACTCCCCCACCTAAAGCTCCGGTACGTGAGTGTGGCGTCACAGGTGTCCCGATATATTTGCGTGCTTTAGGCCGTTGTGAGGGCTAAATAAAAGGTTTTCCGGGCATGCTAAGTTCACTATTCGGCTTATTTAACAATATTATGCAGCCTATATCTTTACCAATAAAAAAATTAACTAGGTCCGTGCAGACGCTTTCAGAATCCATGACGTCACGGCGTACTGGTGCGAAAGCTTAAAGGCGTCGCCAGCTGTATATCGTTTTTTGTGCCGCTTCTGAATTATCAAGCCTCGTTTCGCGGTGTCAATTGCATCTTTGGTATCGCAAAAGGGTGATTTACAGATACAGCTCAAATTACTTTCCTCTGTGATGTCCTTTTAAGTGGCAAGTGCATTTGGTTATACACAAGTTAGCGCTCCCGAGAGCGTGAGGCGTGGGGAATCGGCCACGCACTGAATTTTCGGGTATTATCCGGCGAAGAACCAACGGAGCATACGCGTGTTTCTTCAACAACATAAGTATGCGTATGCCCGAGGTTGTAGTTGTGCGCCTAGTTCGTTGTGTAAAGTATACTCGCATGAACGCGGTACGTTTAACGAACGTCATATTCTTATATTTGAAGGAGTTAGATTAAGATTTCCGAAATTCAAATGAAGACACTCGCCAAACACGGCCACATACTCGCCCACTTCTCAAACCTTTAGGAAGAACTAGAAAAAGAGAAAATACTGAAAGGAAAGCGTCACACGATTTATGTCCATAAATTGGTGACATTTAAATGGCGTTTAGCCTATAGCTTTAGTAGAGGAATTAGACAACGCAAGTCGTGGGTAAGTTCTGATGCGTTGTTGTTAACGCTTTGCTGGTGCATACGTCCTTATTGGTGGGGCAAAGGAAGCCCAGAGCGTATTTTAAGGGTTCATGAGGTAACGCCATTTTCACTGCGCCGAGAAGCGCACTTTCGCAAGTAACGCTTGTTCTGGCGCAAGAATGTGTTTACCGCTGTGCACGTGAGCGATTTCGTTCTCTGTGGAACAAATGGTGCTGGCGAGGCTCGAATGGTTTCTGGAGAGGAATTATCTTTGTCGAGACATGATGACAGGGATCGGTGGGGTCGTTGTTCGATTGACAGCGTCATCGACCTGGTAACGACAGTGGAACATGAAAACCCTAGACGCCGACTCGATGCCGCTGACATCAAAGCGGCCTACGATAACGTCCTTCACGAAGCCATTCTCGATGCCCTAGACGACTTGGACGTTGGCGGCTGACTCTACCTGTGGATTATGAGCTACCTCAGCGGCCGCTTCGTTTACATGTCCATGCCTGACGGAGAGACTACTCGTCATCAGGTATGCCGTGGAGTTCCTCAGGGTGGAGTTCTTAGCCCAACCTTATTTAATGTGGCGCTGATTGGCCCACTGGTGAGTGAGCTTACAGCTCACATCCACATCAGTGCATGTGCTGATGACATGTGTATCTGGGCTTCTGGCTCGACACGCTTACAACTGCCTGCGAGGATTCAACGTGTTGTGTCATCTACTTCACAATACCTACGGCGACCGGGTTTGCTCTTAGCTGCTGAAAAATGCGCTGTGGTTGCATTTACGCGCAAAT
Source organism: Dermacentor albipictus (assembly GCF_038994185.2). NCBI lineage: Eukaryota > Metazoa > Arthropoda > Arachnida > Ixodida > Ixodidae > Dermacentor > Dermacentor albipictus. The sequence goes on from NC_091825.1 coordinate 87,829,648, forward strand.
CTGCCTGCCTCTACTCGTTCTCCATTAACGGTGTTGTGATACCTTATGTCTCCCACCACAGATTACTGGGCACTATCATTGAGCGCGCGGTTTGTCATGGTCGAGGCATGTTAATATGCTGAAGCAAAAATTTCCTCTTGTTTTGCCAGGTTCATCGCTTCGTAGCAGGCGTGAAATACGGCCCACTCTATTCGTAGGCTACATTCGCTACAGCCTCCCGATACTCTCAAACTAAGCATTTCCTGCTTACGTACATTAGAGAGCGTTCAAGCGCAGGCACTCAAAATATGCCTTGGCCTGTCACGGCGTGCCTCTAAAGAAGGCACGATTGAGGAAGCCCGCGTCTGCCTATTATCGCTACCCGGGTCCCACAAACCACTTCGTGTGTATTTATGCTTACTCACACGACACCATCGCCATCCATTCACGTCGATTCTGCATGAGTGGCCGGACAGGAGCTTCACAAATGCACTCCGCGGCCACCAACCCCACATAGCATCAGGCGACGCCCTTCCATATCACCCCATGAAACCACCGTGGGTGATGGCTCAACCTTCAGCGTGCCTGCATGTCTCCGGCATACTAAATAAAAAAATACTAAATAAAAACTCGCAGCAATATTTCTCCGCCGAACTATTACGCCAATGATACTCCCCTAGAGGTCGTAACCTCCTATAAATACCTAGGCGTCCACATAACCTCGTCACTTTCCTGGTCGTTGCACGTCGATAAGGTAATTAACAATACTAACCGCATGGTAGGTTATCTTCGCCAAAATTATTCTTCTGCTCCTACATCATTAAAATTAATCTTATACAATTCAAACGCTTATTAGGAGTAAAATGGAGTACTCCTCATCCATCTAGGACCCGCATTTCGAAACCCTTATTCAATCACTTGAACTAACCCATAACAGTGCCGCGCGTTTCATTCATAGCAATTACAACTGCACATCAAGCGTACCCGCCATGAAAAATTATTTGCTATTTGCTACTCTCTCAGCCCGGCGTAAGTGCTTTCGCCTTGCTTTATTTCACGAACTATATTTCCACAACTCCTACCTGCGCGATAATCTTATGTCATCTCCTACCTACAGGTTCTCTCGCATTGATCATAGCCATAAGGTTGGAATCATTAAATGCCGCACCAGAACCTGTGACGAATCACTAATTCCTAGGACGTCTCAGAAATGGAACCACCTTGCCTGCGCAGTTGTTGCAATCAAGGACAACTCAAAGTTTCATTCGGCCTTACCAGACATCATCACTTCCGGATAGAACTAACCAATCAATTTTGCTGTAATAACTAACGATTTCTTGCTGCTGTGTTATTTACTTGAGTATGATTTTTAACACTCCCCTCTGTAATACTTCGGTCTTGAAAGTACAATAAAATAACAAACAATAAATCATTGGTTCCCGTTATGGGACAGCAGCAACTTGCTCTGCCATACATCTGGTCACAATACCAGACATGTGCTCATGTGTACGCTGAAAAATCCGTGTCACCAAAGGCATCGACAGCAGCTGTGGTGTGGCGATACACGCCCATCGGATGACTCGAAGTTTCGTTTTAGACCATAATTCTACATCAACCGCTGCAGAGCTTGTGGCCATTCGGTAAGAGAGAGAAAACAAGGATAGGAAAGGCAGGGAGGTCAACCAGAACAGCATCCGGTTCACTACCCTACACTGGGGGCGGGGGAAAGAGGAATAGAAAGAGGAAGAAAGGGAGAGAGTAAGCACTGAGTACGTGTGGGAGGGACACCATACACAAGGACACTACAAACGGTCTCTTAAGCCGATGCACTTCAAGTATTGCACTAGTGCACGAATCGCTTTTCGAGCCAGTGACGGGTGTGGCCACGGTCCGAGTATCTTTGACTCGGTGAATGGTCTCGAGTCCAGTTGGCGTAAAGTTGCCCCCAGAGAGAGGCGTTGGACATCGTAGCGAGGGCAGGTACACAATAGGTAATAGATGGTCTCCTCGCATCCACAGGAGTCACACATCGGGCTCTCGGCCATTCCCATACAATAGGAGTATGCGTTCGTGAACGCCACCCCCAGCCACAATTAAGCGACACAACACGGTTGTTTGGCCGCGGGAAAGGCTAAATGGCAGTTGTAGCCGTAGCGTGGGGTCCAGTTTACGTAACCTGCAATTGAAGGCAGTTGAAATCCAGAGATCTTCTGACTTCTTGCGTGCAAGTAGGCGAAGTTCTCTGGCAGCGTCCGAACTCGCCAAAGGTGCTGGACGCGTCTTGGTATCTTCGTGGGCACACCGGGCAGCCTTGTCAGCTAGGTTGTTGCCGACGATGCCACAGTGAGCAGGAATCCATTGAAATATAATGTGGTGTCCTCTTTCCAGAGGATGGTGGTGCACTTCCCTGATGTCAGCTATCACTCGACCTTGTACTAACCAACTATCCCGATTCGGTCTCTTCCCTAACGCTACTGCCAGGTCTAAGTGATCACCTTACAATCCATTTTACTAAGCCATCGCGCTCGCACCGCACATCGAAACATTCGAAAATAATCCGCGATTACGGGAGAGCAGATTTTCAAGCCATTAATACTGCTTTGGAAAAATTCGTTGACGAGTTCTCGCCACAGTTCTGGGAACGCACAGTGCAAGAGAACTGGCGGTTATTTCAAATGCAAGTCAAAGCACTTGTCGATAAATATATTCCGCTACGAAGAATATCTAGCAAGAGGCGTTCGCCGTGGTTCAACTTATCGCTAAAACGCTTACTAAACAGGAAAAAGCGCATGTTCCGCCGCTGCAAGAAAGCTATGACTGACAGATCAAGGTTGGCTTATCAATCTACCGCTGCGGAATATAAACGTGCTCTCATCGGTGCTAAACACAATTATTTTCATTCAACCCTTCCCTCTTTACTTACTTCAAATCCACGCAAATTTTGGAATGTTATCGGCATGCGCGAATCCGAAGAAGTTCGCTTGAGGAACGATCGAGGATTCTTTGTATCAAATAAACAGTGCTGTATCTTACTCAATGACACATTTTCATCATCCTTTTCACATATTGCACCAATAACCGTTCCTATTATTTCTGCACCTGACTTCTTTCAAATGGACCCAATCCTTATCGACTGGGTAGGCATTTCTAAACTCATTCAAGTTGCTAAACTCTCATCGTCAGCTGGCACCGATGGTATTAACTACAAGTTTCTGAAAAATACCCAGACTTATTCTTCCATTATACTGTCGTATGTTTTTGCTCAGTCATTGCAGAGCGCCACGTTGCCGGACGACTGGAAGGTGGGAAAGGTGGTTCCGGTGCATAAATCGGGTGATGTTCATAGCCCTCACAACTACAGGCCTATCTCATTAACATCGATTCCATGCAAACTTCTTGAACATATAATATATTCTAACCTAATGTCGCATCTAGAATCAAACTGTTTCTTCACACCTAATCAGCATGGATTTCGCAAACACCACTCCTGTGAAACTCAACTGGTCGCATTTACTAATGACTTGTTTTCCATTTTGGACTGTTCATCACTTGTGGATTGCATTTTTTTAGATTTCGCGAAAGCATTTGATACGGTATCTCATCAACTACTACTTCTCAAGCTTAGTAAACTAAACCTAGATACTAATCTGATGAAGTGGATCGAGTGTTTTTTGCAGGACCGTACCCAGTACGTTTCAATTAATGACTGTGACTCACCTGCATGCCCCGTAACATCCGGAGTTCCCCAAGGCTCCGTACTAGGTCCTCTGCTTTTTCTCATTTATATTAACGACCTTCCTAATTCCATTGACTCACAAATTAGACTCTATGCTGATGATTGCGTAATATATAGACAAATATCTAAACCTTCTGATGCAGCCATTCTTCAATCTGATCTGGATAAAATCTCCACTTGGTGTCACACCTGGTCTATGAAACTAAATATTGGTAAGTGCAAAGCAATGAGAATAACGCGCACGCCTAACCAGTCTTCATGCACATACTTCCTTAATAACTCTTCTTTAACTACAGTCTCCGATTATAAGTATCTTGGCGTATACATTACTGCCAACCTATCATGGAAAAAGCACGTTGAACATATCACTAATAATGCTAACCGCACACTTGGTTTCCTTCGCCGTAATTTTTCCCTGGCTCCTGTGTCCCTAAAACTACTTCTATATAATACTCTCGTGCGCCCGAAACTAGAATATGCTGCTTCCGTTTGGGATCCTCACACTAAATCACTCGTACAAGCCCTCGAATCCATCCAAAATCGTTCTGCTCGTTTTATACTCTCTAACTATTCTCGTTCAGCCAGTGTAACACTAATGAAGAAAACATTAGATCTTCCTGACCTTTCCTTACGCTGTCGTATTTCTCGATTATGCCTCTTTCACAAAATATATTTCATCTCTGACACTCTTAAGCAATCACTCTTTACTACTCCTCCTTACTTTTCATCCCGCATGGACCACCGGTTCAAAGTTGGCGTGCCAAGCTGCAGGACTAATCTTTATTTTGATTCGTTTGTTCCGAAGACAAGCGCGGACTGGAACCACCTTCCTGCCTCCGTCGTGTCCATCGCAGTACCCGAAGTCTTCAAGTCTGCTGTATACGATCACCTTCATTAAGCTTCCTACTAAAAATGTATTCGTGTATAGCCATTTGCATTTTTGTATACCCACTCCTCTCTGTAACGCCGAACGGCCCTGAGAGTAAATAAATGAAATGAAATGAAATGAAATCATCTCCTCGTAAGTTCTGTGATGTAATGCAGACTTGAGACTGTGATGGGCTGCATTAGAGACACAAAATGTGACCCATTTCTCTGTTGGCTCTTCGGTGATGTACATCATACCGGCATGGAGACCTGCAAGTTCTGCCGATGTAGATGTAGTCGTATGCGAGAATCTGAATTTAATTGTGACGTTCTTGACTGGAACGACGAATGCGGCAGTGGAGCTGGTAGGTGAGGTCGAACCATCGGTGTATATATGAATGTGGTCATGATACGTCTGGTGCAGTAATAGGAGCGTAAGTTGCTTCATAGCCGGTGCTGGATGATTGGACTTTTTTGTAATTCCAGGAATATCAAAATTCACTTGAGGCAGTCGCAGGCACCACAGGGGAGAGGAAGGCTTCGCCGCCGGTGTAAAAGATGCCGGTATGCACTCTTGATGAGCGCTAATCACTCGTGAAAAGGTCGCTTGAGGTCTCTCGGCTGGTAGGGTGGCCAAATGATGGTCGGGGATCCTTGACAGAAGGCTAATGTGCGGTCTGAGAGAGTCGACAGCTAAATGTGTCTGGATTATATGATCTCCCACGATGGTGATTGTTGCAGCTGTTGAGGTGCACCGAGGCAGCCCTAAACACTTGCGTAGGGCTTGACCTCGTATGCTCTCCCAGACGCGAAAGTTCGTCTTGCATGCATTTGACAACTCTGGTAGGCTGTAACGTAGGAGTCCGAGAAACAAAACCCTGTACAGCTGCAACATAGAATGGACTGGTGTACCCCAGTTTTTTCCCGCACAGCAATTCGAAGACCTGAGCAATGGCGACTAACTTCTTGAGATAGACGCAGTGGGGGCTCCACGAGAGGTTGCGGTCAATGATGACGCCCAGAAAGCGATGTCTTAACATAGGATACAGCTTGGTCATTGATGGAAACAGGGTACAATGACATTTGTTTGTGCGTAAAACCAAGTAATGCGCACTTTTCAGTAGGCACACTGAGACCTTGTTCTCGGAGATATGACGCCGTCGTGGTTGCCGCCTGCTGAAGCCTGGCTCTTAGCTGAGGGCGAGTCACCGCAGAGGCCCAGATGCAAATGTCGTTGGCCTATATTGAGTCATGAACTGTCTGCGGTAGGCAATCCGCTAGTCCTACCAGGACGACGTTGAACAAAATAGGGCTCGACACTCCATCCTGCGGCACACCAAGGCAGATCTAATGATCTGAAGTTGGGCCGTCTTCGGTCTGTAAGAAAAAACGCCTCTCAGTCAAATAGTCCTGATTCCATTTATATATCCGGCCACCAACTCCACCAGCCTCAAGTGAGTTCAGTATGGCCTCATGGGCGACGTTGTCGTATGCTCCCTTTATATCTAGAAAAAGTGCCGCAGATAGGTGCTTAAGGCTTTTTTTTATTTTGGACCCAGGTTAAGATGTCAATGACGTTGTCGATGGACGAGCCACTTTGACGAAAGCCCGTCATGGCGTCCGGATAGATGTTGAATCGCTCTAGGTACCATTCCAAGCCATCAAGAATCAATCTTTCTACCACTTTGCCGACGCAGCTCGAAAGCGCAATCGGACGATATGATGAGAGCTCAAGCGGAGACTTTCCAGGTTTCAGAAAGGGGATCAAGCGGCTCGATTTCCATTGTTTAGGGACGACGCTGTTCTGCCAAGACGCATTGTAGTAGTTGAGCAGCTCATCACGTGTGTTATGTCCAAGGTGGCATGGGGCAGCATAGGTGAGGCCATCAGGTCCTGGTGACTAAGAACGCCTGCAGGTCGCCAACGCAGCATTGAGCTCTTCGAGTGAAAATAGCACGTCCATTTCTGGTAAACGTGCCTCAGGGATGTCATTCAATGCTGCGTCAGTAATGATGGCCACGCACCCAGCAACCCGTGCATAGAGCTCTTCAGCCACTTGAAGTTCCGAGCGGAGTTTGTAGAGGGCCAGAGCAACCAAGGGCTTCCTTTGATGCGGAGATGAGCGAAGACCCCTAACCATTCTCCATACGTGCGAGAGCAATTTTCGGGGATCAAGCGACTGACAGAAACTTTTCCATCGCTTATCTTCCAGTTTATTCGACGCTGGACTTTCTTTTGTATGGGTCGTGAAGCCCTGAGATGCAAGACGGACTTCGTACGCCGATACCTCCTCTCCGCTTGTCGGCGTGCCGCACGCAGCCGCTCCAGTTCCATGTTCAAGTCTGTTCGCCTTGCTGACGTTGCAAGCGAGCAGATGGATGTTTTCAATGCCTCTGCGATTGCTTCTTCGATAGTGTGTGAAAGGCCTTCCCGACATGGGGCATCCATATCCTTCTTAAACTTTGACCAATCAACTGTACGCAAGAAAGTAGAGGAGCGTTGCTCAACTGCTCTAATCTTTATGTATGTTGGAATATGGTCGCTTCCATGTGCTTCTATGTCCGTAAACCATTGGACGCTCGAGGCAAAGCGCCTTGCACCAAAGGTAAATTCAAGCAGCTACATAGGTCCGCGTCTCGCAGAAATGTAGGGCTGCCGTCATTCACACAGCACAAATCATGGTCGGCGCAAAGGAGGCAGGATTCCTGCCTTTGGAGTCAATTATAGTGTTTCCCCATAGCTGGTGATGCGCGTTGAAGTCACTTGTGATAACCCAGGGCCCATTGTTCATTAGTGATATTTTATTAAGTCGTTCGCCGTCAAAGTGACCCGCTGAGGAGATGTAGGCTCCAATTAGTGTAAATGACGCATTCTTCTTTTGGACATTTAGGCAGACTTATTGGTTGTCGTCATGAGGCTCTACCGCGTTAGCGACATATGTTAAGTCCGTGCGGATGCAGATGATCACTTTCGTGCTCGTACCGCATGTGGACGAGACGAAAGATTTATAACCGTACAGTCTGAGTGGAGTTGATGTATATCGTTCGCAAATGACCAGTATGGGGAAGCGATTTGTAAAAATTATTTGGCGAAAGCCTGATATACGGGTCCTTAGACCCCTGACATTCCACTGAAAAATCGATGCACGTTTAAGTTCAGTGCGGAAGCGAACTATTGGTCGAGCCATGATGCTTTAACGATGCTAGCAAGCACTGGATTTAGTGCATCCAGTATTTGCAGAGCGCTTCGAGCTGCTGGTGTGTGCAGCTTGCTCAGTATAATGCGCATTGTATTAATTAGCGATTGCAGCATATTAGCCACCTGCCTGTCTTGGTCGCACAAATCGCCGACAGTAGACGTCGGGGGTTGTCCAGTGAAAGTTTGCTGTGATTCTGTTGGTGAATGTGGTCGTTTCGGTACAGCCGGCCAAGATTCGGCACATGTGGTCTTCTCAAAGGAATTGCTCTTCGCGGTCCTTTCCACATTGTCTCGCCTGGGCGGTGGAGGAGGAGGTGGTGTTGTAGGAAGTGGCATGCGCCTTCCTTGAAGAGCCTTCCTTGAGCGCCAGCGGCGTGAACGTCGCTTCCTGATTTTATCGGCGGCTTCGCGAAGAGATGAATGATCTCTCGCCATCTCTTTCAAGATGGCCATTTCCTTCTTAATATGTGGGCATTTCTTCGACGAATCTTCACGTGATCCTCCGCAGGTTGAACACTTCGTTACAGTCGCGCCGCATTTATATGCAGCGTGGGGCTCTCCGCAGCGGGAGCATGCTGCCTGATTTTCGCAGACGCTGCTCACGTGTCCCAGTTTCATACATTTGCGGCACTGAAAGGCCGCACTGCATGTCTGAAGTGTCCCACCTTCACATGCGAGGGTATAAATTTACCCTTGAATGATATTTTCACTCAGCGTGAACTGCCTAGCCGCTTAACATCAACGATGACCTCATCATTTGCTGGCTTGATAAGAATCGGCAAATCTTTATTAAGGATAACGACGCCTACGTCGTGGATAACGCCTGTGACGACATCAGATCTCAGAGGGATGTAAGAGCGCACCTGAATGCCGTCGAGGTCCGATACGCTGCGTAGAGTGGTCAAAGCAGCCGCATGCTGGACATCAACCGCCAGATTTTCACGGGTGTTCACTCGAATGTCCGATATTTCATTTGGCACCAGGGCTTCCGTTGACGTCGACACAGATTGCCTGTTAAGTAGCTTCATGTTGACGGTGGGAAACACAGCCACACATATGATGTTATTGGCGTCCGGCCTCTGCGTCTGTCTCACTGTTTGCGTGCCTGACGATGAGGACGTCCTGGTATTCCTTCTCTTCGCTCTGCGGCTCTGCACAAGCTGGAAGTCATCATCGGAAGTGTCCTCACTGCTGAGAGTACACATCGGTGTCCTCGCTGTCAGTGTCGCTCTGCTGACCGATCCGCTTCCTGGAGGCGGCCGCCGCTGACGCCGCTGGCAGATGTGCAGGGTCGTTCACTTCCATTACGACCCAGGAGAGAGCGAGGACCAGCGGATGAACTTAGCTTTTCACAGAAATAAACCGGAGCTAGAAATAACAACGCTGTATCAAAAGACACTTCGTCGTCGCCTCCCGGCGATTCGGTAAGCGATTCGCCACATCTGCGGGGTATAGAACCTCAAGAGTGGTGCATCTTCACCGACTCGAAACCCGCGCTGTAAACCGCCTGTCAGGCTCTGGAGCTGCAGATCACCTTGCTCCTTTCATGCGCTCAAGAAAAAGGGCACCCAATGAGTGTTCCAATGCATCCCGGGACACTGTGGGCTCAATGGTAATGAGACGGCCGATACTCAGCAAGGCGCGCCCTCAGCAATGGCCTGCGAACTGTTGTGCCATCCTCTAGACTGGACATCACGTGCCTCCTGTCGGAATCAATGAGGAGTGCGACAAGAAGATACTGGGACCACCTAGACGCTCGCCACGTCCGCCTTAAAAGGCTTGATCCCAGTATTCATTTTGCTGTTCCGCGGGGAATTCCACGCCCTAATGCATACCATATACACAGACTACCTTTAGGCGACACTTTCACGCGCCGGTACTTGCAGATCATTGGACTGTCGGACTCCCCGGACTGTTCAGCGTGTGGCGTTGTTGAGACAACAGACCATGTACTCGCAGTGTGCCCTGTGTATGCGCGCGATAGACTAAAACTGGCAGCTACCTTGATACCTTTGGACAGCAGACCACTATCGGTGGACCTCCTCATAGGCGCATGCTTGATGAGAGTGGGGCACACGATAGAGGCAATGCGTTATTTTTCACGCTTAGGCGCCACTGCCCTGGATTCGAGCTTTTGATGGTAACACTTATGCGATCTGTTCTTTCATCTCGTTGCTCCCATCATAATCATCCCCCATTGTGACCCCTTTCTTCTCTTCTTCCCTTCCCTCTCACAGAGTAGCAGACCAGATACTCCACTTTCCGGCCGACCTCTCTGCCTTTTGCAGTCAATAAACTTATTTATCTGGGCTCGCTATACCATACTATACTATATTTATCGTGCACGCAACAAGCCTATGGTATGTATACATATTTATCGCACAAAAATTGTTTCCGCTATCTCTTTTTCTGTTGTACAGCGAAAATCATTTTCGTCACCGCGACAAGAACGCTGCAGTTATCCCTCCGGCGAAATCGGTTCCTTCAGAAAGAGGTTCTGGCCCAGCCTCGAATTCTCCAGCAGGCCTCGCAAGCGAACACGCAGCGGTACTACGTCGTCCGCAGCGTTCAGGTTCAGCCCGAAATCGTCTCGCAGAATCTCCAGGATGTCGTTCTCGTCCTGCATCACCCGCTTCTCGACGACGCCCCGTATCGGCGACCAGCGCACAAACCTGTCGTTGATAAGCCGGAGCCAACAGCCGTCGTCCCGGGGTGATCGGCGTCCCACCAAGAGGAGGCGCCGCATCGAGCTGTCCGGGTGGGTCGACGAGTACCAGTTGAGCATGCCGAAGTCGAGCCAGTCGAAGTCGTACGGCTCGACGACGTAAATGGCCTTCCAGCCACCGTCGCACGTGGGCCCCGCGATCTCAAGAGCCTCCGTCGCGTCCAAGTTGCGCAGGCGGAATGGAGTCGCGTCGCCTTCCAGGGGCAGCGCCCGGTGCAGACCGCAGTGCGCCATGCCGACGTCCACGATGTAGCACCGGCCGTCGGTCAGTTCGACCAGCAGCACCATGTGGGAGAGGGGCGTGCGCTTGTCCGAGTCGTCGGGAGTCGTGAGACGCAAGCGGGCCGCTCGCAGGCGCACGCTGTAGCCAAGCGCCAGCAGCAGGCGGGCGAAGAGAGAGTTGAGCTCGTAGCAGTAGCCTCCGCGGCCGCTCTCCATCACCTTGCGGAGTACGGCCTCAGCGTCGAGGCTGACGCGTCGCTCTAGCAGCACGTCCAGATTCTCGAAGGTGGCGCGCTCTAGGTGCGCCGTGATCAGTCGATCGAGTAAGTCCAAGGTGGGCTCGGAGGGCTTGGAAACGGCCAGGTGCCGGAGGTAGCTCTGGGCTCTTTCTTCGGAGAGTGGCTCCATCGTTGGCGTTTCTCTTTCGGGAATACGTCTTTGGCACTGCGGTGACAGACTTCTTTCTGCTTTTGCGTCCAAACACTGGGTCATACTTCAGAGCGTATTGTTGTTTCTCAGTGTCCTGGTAGAACGCACTATGGGGTATCGGCCGTGAATTCCGAGCGCCAAACAAGACCGCGTGCGGCCACTGTGTATGTTCTTCCTCGCAAATCGTCTTCACCTTGTTTTCATATACAGTAAGCGTAGAAAGAAGACAGTATTGCCTGAACGCCGGGCTGATGTAATTATACGTTGTTCACGCAAACCACCACGTCCATCGTTTCCTTGTTAGTTATCTGCTCCTCTTAAAGTTTGCGAGAGGTTCCCTTCGAAAAGCCGTTTCGTCAGCCTGCAAAGAAAGACACGGAAAAGAGAGGTCGTTCTCAATTTTCTCGTGACAATGACCAAAACACTGGCTCTTAGCGACATCGACAACGTTTTACGTTATGCAAAAAGAAAAAAAGAAATTCAGAGTCAAAACTGTGATAGCAGAAGCTTTCATTTTCGAGTAACGCTTAGAATGTTTCAAACGCGGAGCTTTAACTTTAGCTGAAAAGCTATTGCGCAATATCAATTTCGTTTTATTATCGTAAAAGCCTAGTCATACAAATAATAATAATAATATTTGCGGTTTTACGTGCCAAAACCACTTTCTGATTATGAGGCACGCCGTAGTGGAGGACTCCGGAAATTTTGACCACCTGGGGTTCTTTAACGTGCACCTAAATCTAAGTACACGGGTGTTTTCGCATTTCGCCCCCATCGAAATGCGGCCGCCGTGGCCGGGATTCGATCCCGCGACCTCGTGCTCAGCAGCCCAACACCATAGCCACTGAGCAACCACGGCGGGTTAAGTCATACAAAGAAGAGAAAGCTGCTCCACGTACAAATGAGATCTGAAAAGCAAAAGGGAATCTGCAGGACGGGCAAAACGAAAGAAAGAAGGACGGATCACAAAAGGACAGGTGTGGACACACAAAAGAAAGAGAACAAGAAGAAAAAAGGCATGAAATACCCCTGTAAGGCATGTCATTTTGAGGCGATTCTTAAACGTGCTGTATTTCAACGTATTTCAGCGTATTCCAATGCATATTTCTGCACGTCATTTTCATCTGCTCTGTCATTCACTTCGTTTATATGAAGTCGACGCTCACGGGTCGAGTCAGAAGACTCAGTCGAACCCAAGCGCGTTCACATGTATTGTGCCAAGTTAAGTCAAAGCACTATGTGCAGGCAGGCTGACCGAGCACACGTCAGCGCTCCCATGGCCTGACCACCTGACGACCAGTTTCTGAGACGCCGAATCACTCTATTTTATTGGTTTCCTGTACACGTGACTTTTTTCAAAACTAGTAATCGTGCACCTCCCATTACTTCGGATAACACCAAACCTGGTTGTACGCGTGACAACCCCAAAAATGCGATCATTTAGGCACCGTGCTACGGTGAAATCCCCCGAGTCTAGTTACTGTATGTGCTACCAGGGGTAAAGTGAGTCTATACAGAAACTATGTACAAAAGCGTTAGTCTACGCACCTATATGTCTTGCGTCTTATGACTATCGCTTTTTTTATTTCTTCTTCTCTACCACAGTTATTGTGAAATGTTAACACTGACCTTTGTGTCATTTTGGTGGTGAATCTTGGTTTAGGGAGGGGGAGGGCAGGTGCTTTTTCAGGCTCTTTTGCGCTTTCGCCGGTCACCTGGACAACGGTATATTTCTTTTGTTTGTTTCTAGTTTCCCGCAATAAACTCAACACTTACTAATTCTACCCGATAACGATAATGGTGATGATTTATTGGCGTTCCCTTTGAAACGGGGATGGGAGAAATCGTCACGTAGCCTGCTTCAGTTACTGAAGTATGTAATTATTTTTGTTTTTCATAGCATTCTCTTACACGTATCTTTAATCTTTTCTATCTACGCTGTACCAGTGTCCATGCCTGTGATGGATCTGGTTGTGTCAGTCTATTCCCTGTTACTTTTTTCTTTTCACCAATTCTCTAAACCTATCTTGTCTCGACTGCTGACCGGTTGTTATTTCCGTCTACTTTTATACCTTAAGTCCATGCGCTTCTGCGAAGTTGTAGTTTACGTACTGGTCTCGCTAGGTGAATCCCTTAGCATTCCATTCGGATGTGCTGAGCGGTCTCCGGATTTTTGCTGCATCATACACAGGCCTCGTGTAATTTCGAATATTTGCTCCGGTATGTTTTTGTCCTTAGTAATGGCAAAGCTTCGTCTTTAAAAATAATCTGACAGAGCGCAACGCCACATGCCGACTAAAGCAATCACTGCAGATTCGCGGCACATGATTTCGCTACCAGTTTTCAGTGTCTGCTCCAATATGACGGAGCGAAGCAAAGGGCTGTTTCTGCAGCAACTACTCGTTGCAAAAAAATTTGACGAGGTTCACTGTATGGCCTCCGATACGCGTCCCTGGCTAGCTGAAGTTAATGGAGCTCATGTTTCCTGAAGCGCGGTGTCTGCTTCAGTTGAGGGGCGGCGCTGCCTTCTATTAGGGGTGGCGCAGAGCGATGCTGTACATAGCAGACACTGTTAGGACTAACTTGGGCACACAAAGAAAGCACAGTTCAGAACCAAGCAGATCCAGCATCAACAGAGAAGCCCGACAGATAAAAATTTACCATAGAAAGTTGTTAATGGAAAAACGCAGAAGAAAATGTCCCTAATGATACCGCCGCAGGATTCGATGAAATCCCAATACAGCTAATCAAAGAACTCGGTCCACAGAGCATGGCGCTGATGACTATAATGCCATTAAAAGAGTGATTAAAACTAAGAAAGCTGCAGCTAGTTGACGTGAAAGTAAGATCAACCTCACCTACAAAGGCAAAGGTGATAAGGATAGGACAAGCTCGTACATGCCAGTTACGGTAACGTCGGTGCTATACAGAATGGCAATGCAAGCCACAAAATTAGAACTGTCCAAATGGGCGGAAATAAATGATGCAATGGGGAGACTACAGAATGGGTTCAGACCAGGCAGACGCTTAGAATATTCTTGTTCTAACCGAATGCATAGAGATTTCAGTAGCTCAGAATAGGCCTTTATGGATAGCATTTCTAGATATTAAGGGAGGCTAGGACAACGTAAACAGGCAGTTGTTAAGGCATATTCTCAAGCATGAAGGCATAGATGAAGATTTAGTGGAGTTGCTGAGTGAGCTATATAGAAACAACCGAGTAAAAATTTTATGGCAAGGCCGAAGTTGAAATGAAGTGGTGGAAGTTCGCCAATGAATAAAGCAAGGATGCCCTCTGTCTCCGTAGTTCACGCTTTATGTTAAGGGCATAGAAAGGCAACTGGAAAACAGTCAATTCGGATTTCATTTATCATAGACGCGTAATGGACAAATGGTGCAACAGAGGGTGCCTGGACTGGTATATTCGGACGACGTAGTGCTGCTGGCAGACAATGCAAGAGAGTTACAAACACGTGCGAATATGTGTGGCAATGCAACGAAATATCCAGGCCTTTCATTTAGCTCCGACAAATCGGGAATTATGGCCTTTAATGAAGAGTCGAGTAGCTACGTGGTGTCAATGCAATAGCCAGTCATACCCATAGTCAAGCAAAGTACACAGGAGTATACATAAAGGAAGAAAAGCCTTAGTCAAGCACCCACCAAGATAATCTGAAAATAAAAGGGATGCGGAATGCAGCAATAATGAAACATAAAGCATTCTGGGGCCGTAATAAGTATGAGGTGGTTCGTGGAATCTGGAAAGGTGTCATAGTGCCAGCGATGACATTCGCAAATGCCCTTCTGTGCCTAAAATGGGATATATTGTCGAGGTTGGAAGTTAACCGAAGTTCGTTGGGCGGGTTGGCTTTTGGAGCCCTCGGCAAAACCACAAACGAGGCAGTGCAATGTGACATGTGTAGCGCCTGTTTTGAAGTCAGAGAAGCGCAGAGCAAAATTAGTTTTGAACAATGGCTCAGAAACATGCATCAAAATAAATGGTGGGGCTAAAGTGCACAATTACCTGTACCTAAAAAGCGTGAACACAGAATGAAGGAAGAGGTCAAGAAAGTTGACAACCAGGTACAGGGTTATTTAAGGTGAAGATAGACAACCAGGAGGCACCAGAAAGAAAGCGACAGAAACGGAGACAGTTAATAAGATGCAAAGAGTGGAGACGAAAAAGACCACGGAGAT
>NC_091825.1:87850000-87875000 GCF_038994185.2 Dermacentor albipictus
ATAAATTAAGCCGATCAGGAACACTCATGACATCAATTGCAGCACCAGACTCAGTGTCAAAAACAGGTAACTCTTTCGTAGGTGCGGGAGAAATGACCTTCACCAAATTTTTTTTAGATCTGTTTTTAGACATTGCAAAATATCTTGGTTAAAAAACTTTTATTTGGCAGCCTCATTATGAAATGCAGATAATTGAGAAAGCGATGATTATTCTGACTTAGCTTCAACAGATTTTGCGCTTCTTGTTTTTCGAAACAAACGAATCTTTTTATTCAAATGTCGCTTAATCTATCGAGTAAACCATGGCTTGTCTGCTGTTTCCTAGGTCCATTTTGTTGGAATGTATCTCTCCCGCAGTTTTAACAACTCGTCACGAAAACGAATCCAGTTATCTAGCAATGAACAGTTTTCCTGCTTTTGCATGAATGACAGGTAAAAGTCAGACAGCTCAGAGTTGAAGCTTTCGGAATCGGCTTTAGAACAGTCATAAATCTTTCTTGTCGCGTTTTCTTCACGGTTTGCGTTTTAAAGGTGCAATGTATGACACGGTGGTAACTGATATACTCTAGTACATCCACGGTACCACGTTCGGGGTGTGTTGTTAGAAGCATATCCAGACTAGCATTGTGTCGCGTAGGAATTTCAAAAAGGTGAGACACCTGAAAATATTCTAAAAGGTCAACAAAATCTGCACAATCGCGTGTCTGGCGCGTGCTAGGGGATCTTAAAGCATACCACTCTGTGCCTGAAAAGTTAAAATCGCTGGCCAAAATTACGGGAGAGTTATTACATTCGGATTGGACGGAGCCTAATACAGACTGCAGTTCCTCAAAAAATCTTGTAGAAAGTCAGGTTGCCTATAGCATGCTCCAATAACCAAAGGTACATCTGGTAAATAGCATGCAACCCAAATAGAGTAAAGAATGCTATCAGTAGGAATGGGTTTTACCTTTATATGCCTTCTTACGGCTACTGCTATACCTCCTCCTTTTCTATCCACATGGTCTTTACGAAAAGCCGTGAATAAATTTGAAATTTGTAACTCAGAATTGCTAACTTCAGGAGTTAACCACGTTTCCGTTCAGATTATAACATCTGCATTACAAGCGTGAATGAAGGAAGTAATCTCATCTTGTTTGTTAAGGATGCTACGAAAGTTGGCGAAAATTATAGAAAATTTAGGTGTCCCACTGTCTTTCCGAGCGTGGCGACTACGTCATGGGTTTGCATTTCGCTGGACACATTCTACGACCCTGCCCTCGAAATCCTGGTACCGATATAATTTCCTGCCTATCTTTAGCTTATCGAAAGATAACTTAAACATTTCATCGGGTTGACAATTCGCTCGATCAAAGTCGCGAAGATGTTTGCGCACGAATAGTATTCGAGGTGAAAAGTCCTCATCTATCCAAACCTTTAATTTCGAAACATTTAGCTTGTAGGAATTAGCCAGAATACTGCATTTTGTCTTGTAGAGTAGAAGCTTCACTAATAATGACCGGTGCTGCCCTTGCCTGCGAGATCCAATGCGATGTGCACGTTCAATATCCGTTACCTCGAGGCCAAGGCGATCTCTGCAGAAGCTTTCAATGACAACTTGAGAAGCCTCGTAGTATTCTTTCTCTGCCTCGGGCAAGCCTTTGAATATCAAATTTTTTCTACGCATGCGATTGTTGATGTCATAAAGAATTTCAGCTATGTTAGGTTCAGTATGCCGCCTATGAGAAAAGCATGTAAGATCGCTTTTGATGTCATCGACACCTTTTTTTGTCTTCGGATAACGCTGTGGCATTTCCCAAAGAATCGTCTAGCAAAGCTTGCACTTTCGAAAGGCTTTTCTTAAGGTCAGTCATACCTGATAAGATGTCCTTCATCTTTCTGCTAATTTCCTTTTGAAAATTTTCAAGCGCCGATTCGGCATCCTTTAGGGCATCAATAACCTTGTCTATCTTGTCAGGGCTCACCGCAGCAGATAAGGAGAGGAGCCGTAGAAAACATAAGAACAATCAGTCGCCCTCTCGGGCACCATGTAGCACAGAAACCAGCAGCTTCATAAAAACGAAGTCTTTCACTACAGCCCCACTGTAGTCATTGGCTATGGCTACCTATCCGCGCTCGATATGTGACAATGCCAACACCCATACTGTACACATATAATCATAGGCACTGAGCTTGGGATTTGCGGCGTGCACTAAGGGCCAGTTTACAACGCTATGAAATTGCACTCACCTATAAAAGGCAGAAGAACGATGCCTAGCGCTTTTCACAAACGCCGCCAATCCCAACGATGCACAATCCACAGGGCCCTTTTATAGCTGATCGCCGGCAGCGGGTACCGAATCAGGGGGGTGAATCTCCGCATGGCTGCCAATGGCTGTTTTCGAGCAGACGCTCTTTCGACGCTAGCGCCAAGGTCCCCTTCAGTTACGGCCCTAACCTTGGAGTGGCCCTAACCAATGGGCGACGTAGAAGCAAAATGGCGGCGCACACGATTGTTTACGTTGTCATGGCAACAGGAATAGCAGCCGCACGGCGCCTCCTCTCCCAAACGTTTTTCTTTTCTTTTTAGTTTTTATAATGCATACTCGCTCCGCTAACTTTCCCCCTTTCCCCCCATGCTGCGCTCGTCGCTTACTTTTTTGTTTTTACCTGTACTGGGCACGTTTTTTTCTTTTTTTTATCGCGCGCGCACTGCGCAGCGCATTGGCATTGCTTGCGAGCAGGTGCGTGATGCGCCGTTGGCACGCACGCAGTCTTGCCATATTTATATTATACCAGCATGTGCTGGGACATTAAAAAAATTCCGCTTCCAACACAGCAGATGTTTAGTCTCGCTTTATCGACTTCGTTTCCGAAAACACATTTTTCCTATAACCTGCTTTGATACACGCTCAAAATGAGCAAAAGTGAAAGGTGCATAGCATATAGAAGAGTACTAAACAAAAAAGTTCACAGACGGTGAAATAACAAAAGAAAGCGCTAGAAAACGCGAAGGCCGTTTCATGTACATTTTATATAACGCCCTCAAGACTGAAATGTAGACGACCTTCTGATATATGCAATAAGTTATTGCACAAAATTGGACGACATGTATGACATAGTCGTGACAACTATAAAAAGGGAAACCTCACTGGTAATGGCAAAAACAATGACACGCAATATACCTAAAAAATAGAACAAAATGCTAACATTGTTTGACTGAGAGCCACACACAAAAAGAGCTTACTTATAAATCTGCACGAAAGTATATGAAATGCGTGACATGTTTATTACTGCTGAACAAATTGAAAAAGACATGGCAAAACAAAAATAACACAGTACTAGAAACTGAAATACACATTATCACATTATTTTGCACTTGGCCACAACTTCAGTAACGGTGGCAAGCGGAACAGAAAATAGTCGGCTTTTGCAGCAGCACATAGAAAACATTCGCAGAAAGACTTATTCCTCAATCAAACACCAGGTAAAATAAGCCAACAACACGACGTTTCTTTCGACCCGAATGCAATGCTTAGCAATAAAATTACGTCACTTAAGCACTAAGTCGTACCTACTGGGCACTCCTTTGTATAATAAACATAGACGGCAAAAATTTGCATGTAGGACACTTGCAATGCTCATGCTTTCCAGAAGAAAAAAAGTGTATCATGCCTACACATGAAGGTTGTTAGCACGGTTTTCCCATCGGCGGTTACTGAGATAGTACACAAACACGAACCGTAATTTTTCAGCTGTTAGTACGTTTCTAGAACGTGACACATATAAAAAGCACTGAGGGCGCTATGGGAAGCTGGGCAAGGTACTGAAGTTCCAGAATGAGACTTGGCACAGAAAAACACAAGTCATAGACCAGAGGATGATGAGGAGGAATAGCTATTTGTCAGCTTTCTCTACCGGGAAGAGGCAAGTGTAGCACAATAAAGGCGCAACGACGTGCGGAGCCTCATGGAGCACACATATGGACAGGACTGTGTTCGTGTACATGCGCATTCTGATGTCCTTGGGTCTGAGCGCTCACCTGTTGTCTTTAGGCACCCGGAACAACTTTGCAGGGTTTGTTTTTGAGGTATTTGTGTACCACTGCAGGAAGCACGAGCAGTACGAGTCGTGAAACGGGTGAAACATCGCGGAGCACAAGCACACAGCTACCGAGGACCACGAAACTGACGAAACTACTCACGCCGGTCAACGCGCAGCAGCACACGCTTCGCGATAAGAGCAGCTAACGAAATATGAAACGTCCTGCAGCGGGCTGAGCTGGCGCCGGGCCGGCGGGGCCGCACAGCGTGCGCGCGGAGAAAGTCGAAGGTGAGGGAGTTGCGAGGGAGTAACGAGGGAGGGCGACTGGAGAGGAGTTGGAGGGGAAGGGCTCGGTCGCCTGGATCTTCGAGGCCATGCAAGAGAAAGGGATTTTTGGGTTCGCCCACTACAGAGATGGCGCCAATTACCTCTGTCACCTAGAGTTACCGTATATGCTACGTAGGTAGCATATACAGTAACTTTACTGCCACCGAAACCGGGGAGTTTCCCCCCACTGACCGAATCAGGTATCACGTGAGCCGGAAGTCGACGCAAGCGCCGTCCGTAGCGATCACCGTAGACAGCTGGGTCGATGCACCGTGGTTTACGATGCGCTGATCACAGCCGCAGTGCGAAGCTCGTGGCCCGAGATCGCAACAGGTTCAGCAGCGACGTCGCCAGTCTCTCTGTAAAAGGCAGAAGAACGATGTTTAGCGCTTTTCACAAACGCCGCAAATCCTCATCACCCCTGCTTTGGCCACGGAGAGCCCATCCTTGTTATTAAAGTTAATTGGCTCCTTCAGACGCCACAAGGCTTGCCCGCCACACCACGTGCATCCATAAGCATCGTCGTCGTCATCATCATCATCATCATCATCATCATCGTCGTCATCATCATCATCATCATCATCATCATCATTATTATTATTATTATTATTATTATTATTATTATTATTATTATTATTATTATTATTATTATTATTATTATGTGATTATCCCCAAGCGACGGAAAATAACATTACCGCGGTTCTGGCCCGCTATGTGGCATTTGCATATATTGAAATCATGATGCATAACAGTCGGGACACCCTGTATATGCTATCCATGCGGAGAGCCTCTTTTTCTCACAGTAAATGTATGAATTAAATCAATTAGGTCCACTTTTATTTTCCCCCTCACATTCCGACCCATTTCTGCACCCCAGCACTTGATTCTTGACATCATTTAACGCGTACCATACGGACAGTTTAGATTATCATTGAAATCGCTCGGCACTAAGCCTCTTTATGTCCTGCAGAACACACTTCCTTTAATGGCGTCATCCTCCGATATCATTTCAGAACTTCAGGACTGAACTGATAACGCCTGAGTGCGGCGGGCGACGGACCCATCTTTTCTTTTTTTTTTTCGGTGCCACCGAGAAAGTCGAAAGAAAGCTGCTCATTAATTCGCTGGCATTCTTAGGTTACTTCACGCCCTTTCCGGAGGCTATCTAGCTATGCAATATGTTTGTATCTAATCGTTTCCCGCCCACTTAAGTCACTAGGTAGTCAGAGTGCATAGTCGAACGGGTAGCGATTCGGGCTGCTCTGCCGAGGGAACTAAGTTCGAAACCAACCGCCAGACCAACTTCAACGTCAGATTACATGCGCCGCTCTTCAACCTCTTTCAGGCCGACATGGGTCACTGTAAACGCGGGACTGGGTAGGGGCCGCTGTGTGATGAAAGTCTTTGACGAGCACTGGGTATATGTGCCGCTTTTCAATGAATGTATTCCACGCCAACGATCGCCATGAATGCATTGAATACGTCCCTTACATAGTACGAGTTTCAATTTACCCCTTGCCATGTTTCTTGTGAGAACACAGAAAATCTATTCAACCTCAATTTTTAATGAGTGCGCTCGACAGAGAAGAAATTGACTGAAGGTACCGAAGTGTCAATTGACTCCCACTCTATAAGCTTTACATTCACTAAAATTAAGAAAACATCATTTGACTAACAATCGGCAAACATGTAACTGACCAGCCATTGAGCACCCTCGAAACGGGAAAATCGAAATGTATTCGATTTACTAGCCGCTAATCGAGATGCATTCATTATAATTAGGTTTTATATTGACAGGGTAGAGTGCCATTGAGTTGCCTATTAGATTACTATAAGCATCCTGTCGAGATTGATTGCTTTATTGCGTAGAACAAAGATCCCCCCCTCCCTGGCGTTGTTGGTTTAAATGTATCGGGTGTAGGTAGCACGAGCAGTGTTTGTGTGCTAATTAATGTGTATTTGTTTTGTGTATGGATTGCTTTCTTGTTTGTGCAGGATATGTTTGCATATAGGGTGCCGCAGCTAACGTTAAGCAAACGGCTCAATGAAAAAAAAAAAACACGGTGCGAGATACCCTTTTAACACATACGTTCAGTTGTCGCAATGCCGACGACCGCCCACCGTAGGACAACGTGTTTTCTTAAACACCGTTCTTTTGTCGTTGAGTACCTCGGCTAATATTAGCCAGAACACGCTATAAAGGTCTGCTGTGACCCGGGGACGGCTCGCAATGTAAATCAGAAATATACTGCCAATTTTTTTTTTCGAGTTTTATGGACGTTAGGAAAGTTACTGCCATTAGTCTCGAACATACGAGACACCGCCATCTCCCCCTAAATGGATCAATTCGCACTCTTTTTTTATACATATAATGAGGCTAGTCTGAAAGCTTCCTTTGGCTGATTAAGCAGGCGTTCTATGGACATGGAAAAGGCTACTTTTTTTATTAAAACACGGTGGCCCATCTGTTTGCGAAGCTCAGTTTAAAATATTCCACGGAAACTTAATTTCAACCAAATACCTTCTTAGTGGCACAATTAACCGTAAATAAATTAAAACCTAACTAATTATTGTAAGGGGGCCACTTCTCAATGAGTAGCATGGTGCATGTAGCTGGTCTTGGTGAACTCTAGCAGGCTAAGTGACTATTTGTCACCGCCCCGTTCCAGAGCCGATGCGAATAAATCATCAACGTCATCATAAACAGCATGGCGTCGTGCCACGGGTCAAGGGTGTGATATGTGCGCCGCGTAGTCTGGGTACCTGTGTTTGTCTTCTCTGCACGTTATCTCCTCGCAAGGCGCGAACCGCTGCAGAAGAAGCGAACCGCAGAGCTGCGCGCGCGACTGCAACCAGGCAACGTCCGGCTCGGGAGAGAACTGTGCAGGGAGCAGCACCACCCGCAGCTGGGCGTCGACCGCGGGCGACAGTTCAGATCGTTCTCGTCAAAACAATCTGAAGAGACTTCGCCGCGATGACCCTCTAGTGCGTACTGCCGAAAAGTGGGCTTATGGAGTCGCTCCTCAAGCTTACGCTGCGTCTGTGCAGCGTGTTCGGCGCCGGCCTGGGACTTTTTACGATGCTGGGCGGTTGGCTCCCAGCAGAGCACCTACTTTGGAGACCGGAAGTGAGCCAATGATATTCATGGTCTCCAAGATGGCGCGCGTCTGTGCGTAGTCGAATCTAGTAAGGCTTAGGCGGCTAGAAAGTTTCGCGTACAAGTTAAAAGCTGTAGTATTGTTCTTTCAAGAAAAAATCTCGGAAGACGTTGGTAGAGGCTGTTTGTTGGGTCCAAGAACTGGCTTCAACGCGGCCGCCATTTTGTGTGCGATAAGTAATGCCTCCATACTCCCAGTGCTCAGCCTGCACAAAGAACTGCAAGCCATGTGTCACAGTAAGTGCTTTAGTCATTTATTATTGAATACGTAAAAGCCGACCGCAAACCATTACTCTTCAGCTTTCCCGCTGCAAGAAACGAGTTTATCTTCAGAATCCCCACATACGTGGTACAACAGTAATCACTGGATGCATGTATACTTAGGGAGATGCAGATGCAAAACATTGATGGCGATGAGCCACTGAAGACTGCAGAGATTCACGAACTAGCCCATCAGTCAACCACTCTATATTGCAGTCAAGAGACTCTTCGTATAAGTAACCAGAAAGCGAAGTACGAAGGCTGTGCTCAGCAAATACACTTAAAGGTTACTAAACATAAACACTAAATCACTTTAGACTGATAAATTATTCCTTAAAAAAACATTTTTCTTAATACCACGGTAACATGTTGGTTAAATACCAAGGACAATTTTTTTTCGTGGAGCCTGAAATAAGCTTCAACTTCAATTCCCCTCCCCTATTTTTTTTCTTTTGCTAAATTTCGCACCCGAATGCTAGCTTCAGTACGTCAGTGTGGCGTCAGAGGCTTACCGATATATTTTCGTACTTAGGCCGTTGTGAAGGCTAAATTAAAAGTTCTCCGGGCTTGTTAAGTTCACTATTCAGCTTAATTAACAATATTATGTAGCCTATATCTTTACCAATAACAAGGAATTAACTAGGTCCGTACAGACGCCTTTTGAATCCATGAAGTCACGCCGTACTGGTGCGAAAGCTTAAAGGCGTCGCCAGCTGTATATCGTTTTTTGTGCCGCTTCTGAATTATCAAGCCTCGTTTCGCGGTGTCAATTGCATATTTGGTATCGCAAAAGCGTGATTTATAGATACAGCTCAAATTACTTTCCTCTGTGGTGTCCTCTTAAGTGGCAAGTGCCTTGATTATACACAAGTTAGCGCTCCCGAGAGCGTGAGGCCTGGGGAATTGGCCGCGCACTGAATTTTCGCGTATTATCCGGCGAAGAACCAACGGAACACACGCGTGTTTCTTCGACAACATAAGCATGTGTATGCCCGAGGTTGTAGTTGTGTGCCTAGTTCGTTGTGTAAAGTATACTCACATGAACGCGGTACGTTTAACGAACGTCATATTCTTATATTTGAAGGAGTTAGATTAAGATTTCCGAAATTCAAATGAAGACACTCGCCAAACACGGCCACATACTCGCCCACTTCTCAAACCTTTAGGAAGAACTAGAAAAAGAGAAAATACTGAAAGGAAAGCGTCACACGATTTATGTCCATAAATTGGTGACATTTAAATGGTGTTTAGCCTATAGCTTTAGTAGAGGAATTAGACAACGCAAGTCGTGGGTAAGTTCTGATGCGTTCTTGTTAACGCTTTGCTGGTGCATACGTCCTTATTGGTGGGGCAAAGGAAGCCCAGAGCGTATTTTAAGGGTTCATGAGGTAACGCCATTTTCACTGCGCCGAGAAGCGCACTTTCGCAAGTAACGCTTGTTCTGGCGCAAGAATGTGTTTACCGCTGTGTACGTGAGCGATTTCGTTCTCTGTGGAACAAATGGTGCTGGCAAGGCTCGAATGGTTTCTGGTGAGGAATGATCTTTATCGAGACATGATGACCGGGATCGGTGGGGTCGTTCTTCGATTGACAGCGTCATCGACCTCGTAACGACAGTGGAACATGAAAAACGTAGACGCCGACTCGATGCTGCTGACATCAAAGAAGCCTACGATAACGTCCTTCACGAAGCCATTCTCAATGCCCTAGACGACTTCGACGATGGCGGCTGACTCCACCTGTGGATTGTGAGCTACCTCAGCGGCCGCTTCGTTTAGATGTCCACGCCTGACGGAGAGACAATTCGTCATCAGGTATGCCGTGGAGTTCCTCAGGGTAGAGCTCTTAGCCCAACCTTATTTAATGTGGCGCTGATTGGCCTATTGGTGAGTGAACTTACAGCTCACATCCACATCAGTGCATATGCGGATGGCATCTGTATCTGGGCTTCTGGTTCGACACGCTTACAACTGCCTGCGAGAATTGAACGCGTTGTGTCATCTACTTCACGATACCTACGGCGTCCGGGTTTGCTCTTAGCTGCTGTAATTGCGCTGTGGATGCATTTACGCACAAATCTGTCTGCCTCTACTCGTTCTCCATTAACGGTGTGGCGATACCTTATGTCTCCCACCACAGATTATTGGGCCCTATCATTGAGCGCGCGGTTTGTCGTGGTCGAGGCATGTTAATATGCTGAAGCAAAAACTTACTCTTTTTTTTTGCCATGTTCTTCGCTTCGTAGCAGGCATGAAATGGGGACCCACTATATTCGTAGGCTACATTCGCTACAGCCTCCCGATACTGTCAAACTTAAACATTTCCTGCTTACGTACATTAGAGAGTGTTCAAGCGCAGGCACTCAAGATATGCCTTGGCCTGTCACGGCGTGCCTCTAAAAAATGCACGATTGAGGAAGCCCGCGTCTGCCTATTATCGCTACCCGCGTTCCACAAACCACTTCGTGTGTATTTACGCTTACTCACACGACACCATCGCCATCCATTGACGTCGATTCTGCATGAGTGGCCGGACAGGAGCTTCACAAATGCACTGCGCGGCCACCAACCCCACATAACCTCAGGCGACGCCCTTCCATATCACCCCGTCAAACCACCGTGGGTGATGGCTCAACCTTCAGTGTGCCTGCATGTCTCCGGCATAGTAAATAAGTAAATACTAAATAAAAACTGGCAGCGATATTTCTCCGCCGAACTATTACGCTAATGATACTCCCCTAGAGGTCGTAACCTCCTATAAATAACTAGGCGTCCACTTAACCTCGTCACTTTCCTGGTCGTTGCACATCGATAAGGTAATTAACAATACTAACCGCATGCTAGGTTATCTTCGCCGAAATTTCCTTCTGCTCCTACATAATTAAAATTAATCTTATACAATTAAAACGCTTGTTAGGAGTAAAATGGGGTCCTCCTCATCCATCTAGGACCCGCACCTCGACACCCTTATTCAATCACTTGAACTAATCCAAAACATTGCCGCGCGTTTCATTCATAGCAATTACAGCTGCACATCAAGCGTAACTGCCATGAAAAATTCTTTCCTATTTGCTACTCTCTCAGCCCGGCGTAAGTGCTTTCACCTTGCTTTATTTCATGAACTATATTTCCACAACTCCTACCTGTGCGATAATCTTATGCAATGTCCTACCTACAGGTTCTCTCGCATTGATCATAGCCATAAGGTTGGAATCATTCAATGCCGCACCAGAACCTGTGACGAATCATTAATTCCTAGGACCTCTGAGGAATGGAACCATCTGCCTGCGCAGTTGCAATCAAGGACAACTCAAAGTTTCGTTCGGCCTTACCAGACATTATCACTCCCGGATACAACTAACCAATCAATTTTGCTGTAATAAGTAACAATTTTTTGCTGCTGTGTTATTTACTTGAGTATGTTTTTACCACTCCCATCTGTAATACTTCGGTCTTGAAGGCACACTAAAATAATAAAGAATAAATCATTGGTTCCCGTTAGGGGACTGCAGCAACTTGCTCTGGCATACGTCTGGTCACCATACCAGACGTGCTCATGTGTACGCCGAAAAATCCGTGTCACCAAAGGCATCGACAGCAGCTGTGGTGTGGCGATACCCGCCCAGCGGTTGACTCGAAGTTTCGTTTTAGACCATAATTCTACATCAGCCGCTGCAGAGCTTGTGGCCATTCGGTAAGAGAGAGAAAACAAGGATAAAAAAGGCAGGGGGGTCAACCAGAAGAGCATCCGGTTTCCTACCCTATACTGGGGGTTGGGTAAAGTGGAATAGAAAGAGGAAGAAAGGGAGAGGTGAGCACTGAGTACGTGTGGGAGGGACACCATACACAAGGACACTATAAATGGTCTCTTAAGCCAGTGCACTTCAAGTACTGCACTAGTGCACGAATCGCTTTTCGAGCCAGTGACGGGTGTGGCCACGGTCCGAGTATCTTTGACTCGGTGAACGGTCTCGAGTCCAGTCGGCGTAAAGTTGCCCGCAGAGAGAGGCATTGGACATCGTAGCGAGGGCAGGTACACAATAGGTTCTCGATGGTCTCCTCGCACCCACGGGAGTCGCACATCGGGCTCTCGGCCATTCCCTTACAATAGGAGTATGCGTTCGTGAACGCCACTCCCAGCCACAAGCGTCACAACAAGGTTGTTTGACCGCGGGAAAGGCTAAATGGCAGTTGTAGCCGTAGCGTGGGGTCAAGTTTACGTAACCTGCAATTGAAGGCAGTTGAAATCCAGAGATCTTCTGACTTCTTGCGTGCAAATAGGCGAAGTTCTCTGGCAGCGTCCGACCTCGCCAAAGGTATTGGACGCGTCTTGGTATCTTCGTGGGCACACCAGGCAGCCTTGTCAGCTAGGTTGTTGCCGACGATGCCACAGTGAGCAGGAATCCATTGAAATATAATGTGGTGTCCTCTTTCCAGAGGATGGTGGTGCACTTCCCTGATGTCAGCTATCACTCGACCTTGTACTAACCAACTATCCCGATTCGGTCTCTTCCCTAACGCTACTGCCAGGTCTAAGTGATCACCTTACAATCCATTTTACTAAGCCATCGCGCTCGCACCGCACATCGAAACATTCGAAAATAATCCGCGATTACGGGAGAGCAGATTTTCAAGCCATTAATACTGCTTTGGAAAAATTCGTTGACGAGTTCTCGCCACAGTTCTGGGAACGCACAGTGCAAGAGAACTGGCGGTTATTTCAAATGCAAGTCAAAGCACTTGTCGATAAATATATTCCGCTACGAAGAATATCTAGCAAGAGGCGTTCGCCGTGGTTCAACTTATCGCTAAAACGCTTACTAAACAGGAAAAAGCGCATGTTCCGCCGCTGCAAGAAAGCTATGACTGACAGATCAAGGTTGGCTTATCAATCTACCGCTGCGGAATATAAACGTGCTCTCATCGGTGCTAAACACAATTATTTTCATTCAACCCTTCCCTCTTTACTTACTTCAAATCCACGCAAATTTTGGAATGTTATCGGCATGCGCGAATCCGAAGAAGTTCGCTTGAGGAACGATCGAGGATTCTTTGTATCAAATAAACAGTGCTGTATCTTACTCAATGACACATTTTCATCATCCTTTTCACATATTGCACCAATAACCGTTCCTATTATTTCTGCACCTGACTTCTTTCAAATGGACCCAATCCTTATCGACTGGGTAGGCATTTCTAAACTCATTCAAGTTGCTAAACTCTCATCGTCAGCTGGCACCGATGGTATTAACTACAAGTTTCTGAAAAATACCCAGACTTATTCTTCCATTATACTGTCGTATGTTTTTGCTCAGTCATTGCAGAGCGCCACGTTGCCGGACGACTGGAAGGTGGGAAAGGTGGTTCCGGTGCATAAATCGGGTGATGTTCATAGCCCTCACAACTACAGGCCTATCTCATTAACATCGATTCCATGCAAACTTCTTGAACATATAATATATTCTAACCTAATGTCGCATCTAGAATCAAACTGTTTCTTCACACCTAATCAGCATGGATTTCGCAAACACCACTCCTGTGAAACTCAACTGGTCGCATTTACTAATGACTTGTTTTCCATTTTGGACTGTTCATCACTTGTGGATTGCATTTTTTTAGATTTCGCGAAAGCATTTGATACGGTATCTCATCAACTACTACTTCTCAAGCTTAGTAAACTAAACCTAGATACTAATCTGATGAAGTGGATCGAGTGTTTTTTGCAGGACCGTACCCAGTACGTTTCAATTAATGACTGTGACTCACCTGCATGCCCCGTAACATCCGGAGTTCCCCAAGGCTCCGTACTAGGTCCTCTGCTTTTTCTCATTTATATTAACGACCTTCCTAATTCCATTGACTCACAAATTAGACTCTATGCTGATGATTGCGTAATATATAGACAAATATCTAAACCTTCTGATGCAGCCATTCTTCAATCTGATCTGGATAAAATCTCCACTTGGTGTCACACCTGGTCTATGAAACTAAATATTGGTAAGTGCAAAGCAATGAGAATAACGCGCACGCCTAACCAGTCTTCATGCACATACTTCCTTAATAACTCTTCTTTAACTACAGTCTCCGATTATAAGTATCTTGGCGTATACATTACTGCCAACCTATCATGGAAAAAGCACGTTGAACATATCACTAATAATGCTAACCGCACACTTGGTTTCCTTCGCCGTAATTTTTCCCTGGCTCCTGTGTCCCTAAAACTACTTCTATATAATACTCTCGTGCGCCCGAAACTAGAATATGCTGCTTCCGTTTGGGATCCTCACACTAAATCACTCGTACAAGCCCTCGAATCCATCCAAAATCGTTCTGCTCGTTTTATACTCTCTAACTATTCTCGTTCAGCCAGTGTAACACTAATGAAGAAAACATTAGATCTTCCTGACCTTTCCTTACGCTGTCGTATTTCTCGATTATGCCTCTTTCACAAAATATATTTCATCTCTGACACTCTTAAGCAATCACTCTTTACTACTCCTCCTTACTTTTCATCCCGCATGGACCACCGGTTCAAAGTTGGCGTGCCAAGCTGCAGGACTAATCTTTATTTTGATTCGTTTGTTCCGAAGACAAGCGCGGACTGGAACCACCTTCCTGCCTCCGTCGTGTCCATCGCAGTACCCGAAGTCTTCAAGTCTGCTGTATACGATCACCTTCATTAAGCTTCCTACTAAAAATGTATTCGTGTATAGCCATTTGCATTTTTGTATACCCACTCCTCTCTGTAACGCCGAACGGCCCTGAGAGTAAATAAATGAAATGAAATGAAATGAAATCATCTCCTCGTAAGTTCTGTGATGTAATGCAGACTTGAGACTGTGATGGGCTGCATTAGAGACACAAAATGTGACCCATTTCTCTGTTGGCTCTTCGGTGATGTACATCATACCGGCATGGAGACCTGCAAGTTCTGCCGATGTAGATGTAGTCGTATGCGAGAATCTGAATTTAATTGTGACGTTCTTGACTGGAACGACGAATGCGGCAGTGGAGCTGGTAGGTGAGGTCGAACCATCGGTGTATATATGAATGTGGTCATGATACGTCTGGTGCAGTAATAGGAGCGTAAGTTGCTTCATAGCCGGTGCTGGATGATTGGACTTTTTTGTAATTCCAGGAATATCAAAATTCACTTGAGGCAGTCGCAGGCACCACAGGGGAGAGGAAGGCTTCGCCGCCGGTGTAAAAGATGCCGGTATGCACTCTTGATGAGCGCTAATCACTCGTGAAAAGGTCGCTTGAGGTCTCTCGGCTGGTAGGGTGGCCAAATGATGGTCGGGGATCCTTGACAGAAGGCTAATGTGCGGTCTGAGAGAGTCGACAGCTAAATGTGTCTGGATTATATGATCTCCCACGATGGTGATTGTTGCAGCTGTTGAGGTGCACCGAGGCAGCCCTAAACACTTGCGTAGGGCTTGACCTCGTATGCTCTCCCAGACGCGAAAGTTCGTCTTGCATGCATTTGACAACTCTGGTAGGCTGTAACGTAGGAGTCCGAGAAACAAAACCCTGTACAGCTGCAACATAGAATGGACTGGTGTACCCCAGTTTTTTCCCGCACAGCAATTCGAAGACCTGAGCAATGGCGACTAACTTCTTGAGATAGACGCAGTGGGGGCTCCACGAGAGGTTGCGGTCAATGATGACGCCCAGAAAGCGATGTCTTAACATAGGATACAGCTTGGTCATTGATGGAAACAGGGTACAATGACATTTGTTTGTGCGTAAAACCAAGTAATGCGCACTTTTCAGTAGGCACACTGAGACCTTGTTCTCGGAGATATGACGCCGTCGTGGTTGCCGCCTGCTGAAGCCTGGCTCTTAGCTGAGGGCGAGTCACCGCAGAGGCCCAGATGCAAATGTCGTTGGCCTATATTGAGTCATGAACTGTCTGCGGTAGGCAATCCGCTAGTCCTACCAGGACGACGTTGAACAAAATAGGGCTCGACACTCCATCCTGCGGCACACCAAGGCAGATCTAATGATCTGAAGTTGGGCCGTCTTCGGTCTGTAAGAAAAAACGCCTCTCAGTCAAATAGTCCTGATTCCATTTATATATCCGGCCACCAACTCCACCAGCCTCAAGTGAGTTCAGTATGGCCTCATGGGCGACGTTGTCGTATGCTCCCTTTATATCTAGAAAAAGTGCCGCAGATAGGTGCTTAAGGCTTTTTTTTATTTTGGACCCAGGTTAAGATGTCAATGACGTTGTCGATGGACGAGCCACTTTGACGAAAGCCCGTCATGGCGTCCGGATAGATGTTGAATCGCTCTAGGTACCATTCCAAGCCATCAAGAATCAATCTTTCTACCACTTTGCCGACGCAGCTCGAAAGCGCAATCGGACGATATGATGAGAGCTCAAGCGGAGACTTTCCAGGTTTCAGAAAGGGGATCAAGCGGCTCGATTTCCATTGTTTAGGGACGACGCTGTTCTGCCAAGACGCATTGTAGTAGTTGAGCAGCTCATCACGTGTGTTATGTCCAAGGTGGCATGGGGCAGCATAGGTGAGGCCATCAGGTCCTGGTGACTAAGAACGCCTGCAGGTCGCCAACGCAGCATTGAGCTCTTCGAGTGAAAATAGCACGTCCATTTCTGGTAAACGTGCCTCAGGGATGTCATTCAATGCTGCGTCAGTAATGATGGCCACGCACCCAGCAACCCGTGCATAGAGCTCTTCAGCCACTTGAAGTTCCGAGCGGAGTTTGTAGAGGGCCAGAGCAACCAAGGGCTTCCTTTGATGCGGAGATGAGCGAAGACCCCTAACCATTCTCCATACGTGCGAGAGCAATTTTCGGGGATCAAGCGACTGACAGAAACTTTTCCATCGCTTATCTTCCAGTTTATTCGACGCTGGACTTTCTTTTGTATGGGTCGTGAAGCCCTGAGATGCAAGACGGACTTCGTACGCCGATACCTCCTCTCCGCTTGTCGGCGTGCCGCACGCAGCCGCTCCAGTTCCATGTTCAAGTCTGTTCGCCTTGCTGACGTTGCAAGCGAGCAGATGGATGTTTTCAATGCCTCTGCGATTGCTTCTTCGATAGTGTGTGAAAGGCCTTCCCGACATGGGGCATCCATATCCTTCTTAAACTTTGACCAATCAACTGTACGCAAGAAAGTAGAGGAGCGTTGCTCAACTGCTCTAATCTTTATGTATGTTGGAATATGGTCGCTTCCATGTGCTTCTATGTCCGTAAACCATTGGACGCTCGAGGCAAAGCGCCTTGCACCAAAGGTAAATTCAAGCAGCTACATAGGTCCGCGTCTCGCAGAAATGTAGGGCTGCCGTCATTCACACAGCACAAATCATGGTCGGCGCAAAGGAGGCAGGATTCCTGCCTTTGGAGTCAATTATAGTGTTTCCCCATAGCTGGTGATGCGCGTTGAAGTCACTTGTGATAACCCAGGGCCCATTGTTCATTAGTGATATTTTATTAAGTCGTTCGCCGTCAAAGTGACCCGCTGAGGAGATGTAGGCTCCAATTAGTGTAAATGACGCATTCTTCTTTTGGACATTTAGGCAGACTTATTGGTTGTCGTCATGAGGCTCTACCGCGTTAGCGACATATGTTAAGTCCGTGCGGATGCAGATGATCACTTTCGTGCTCGTACCGCATGTGGACGAGACGAAAGATTTATAACCGTACAGTCTGAGTGGAGTTGATGTATATCGTTCGCAAATGACCAGTATGGGGAAGCGATTTGTAAAAATTATTTGGCGAAAGCCTGATATACGGGTCCTTAGACCCCTGACATTCCACTGAAAAATCGATGCACGTTTAAGTTCAGTGCGGAAGCGAACTATTGGTCGAGCCATGATGCTTTAACGATGCTAGCAAGCACTGGATTTAGTGCATCCAGTATTTGCAGAGCGCTTCGAGCTGCTGGTGTGTGCAGCTTGCTCAGTATAATGCGCATTGTATTAATTAGCGATTGCAGCATATTAGCCACCTGCCTGTCTTGGTCGCACAAATCGCCGACAGTAGACGTCGGGGGTTGTCCAGTGAAAGTTTGCTGTGATTCTGTTGGTGAATGTGGTCGTTTCGGTACAGCCGGCCAAGATTCGGCACATGTGGTCTTCTCAAAGGAATTGCTCTTCGCGGTCCTTTCCACATTGTCTCGCCTGGGCGGTGGAGGAGGAGGTGGTGTTGTAGGAAGTGGCATGCGCCTTCCTTGAAGAGCCTTCCTTGAGCGCCAGCGGCGTGAACGTCGCTTCCTGATTTTATCGGCGGCTTCGCGAAGAGATGAATGATCTCTCGCCATCTCTTTCAAGATGGCCATTTCCTTCTTAATATGTGGGCATTTCTTCGACGAATCTTCACGTGATCCTCCGCAGGTTGAACACTTCGTTACAGTCGCGCCGCATTTATATGCAGCGTGGGGCTCTCCGCAGCGGGAGCATGCTGCCTGATTTTCGCAGACGCTGCTCACGTGTCCCAGTTTCATACATTTGCGGCACTGAAAGGCCGCACTGCATGTCTGAAGTGTCCCACCTTCACATGCGAGGGTATAAATTTACCCTTGAATGATATTTTCACTCAGCGTGAACTGCCTAGCCGCTTAACATCAACGATGACCTCATCATTTGCTGGCTTGATAAGAATCGGCAAATCTTTATTAAGGATAACGACGCCTACGTCGTGGATAACGCCTGTGACGACATCAGATCTCAGAGGGATGTAAGAGCGCACCTGAATGCCGTCGAGGTCCGATACGCTGCGTAGAGTGGTCAAAGCAGCCGCATGCTGGACATCAACCGCCAGATTTTCACGGGTGTTCACTCGAATGTCCGATATTTCATTTGGCACCAGGGCTTCCGTTGACGTCGACACAGATTGCCTGTTAAGTAGCTTCATGTTGACGGTGGGAAACACAGCCACACATATGATGTTATTGGCGTCCGGCCTCTGCGTCTGTCTCACTGTTTGCGTGCCTGACGATGAGGACGTCCTGGTATTCCTTCTCTTCGCTCTGCGGCTCTGCACAAGCTGGAAGTCATCATCGGAAGTGTCCTCACTGCTGAGAGTACACATCGGTGTCCTCGCTGTCAGTGTCGCTCTGCTGACCGATCCGCTTCCTGGAGGCGGCCGCCGCTGACGCCGCTGGCAGATGTGCAGGGTCGTTCACTTCCATTACGACCCAGGAGAGAGCGAGGACCAGCGGATGAACTTAGCTTTTCACAGAAATAAACCGGAGCTAGAAATAACAACGCTGTATCAAAAGACACTTCGTCGTCGCCTCCCGGCGATTCGGTAAGCGATTCGCCACATCTGCGGGGTATAGAACCTCAAGAGTGGTGCATCTTCACCGACTCGAAACCCGCGCTGTAAACCGCCTGTCAGGCTCTGGAGCTGCAGATCACCTTGCTCCTTTCATGCGCTCAAGAAAAAGGGCACCCAATGAGTGTTCCAATGCATCCCGGGACACTGTGGGCTCAATGGTAATGAGACGGCCGATACTCAGCAAGGCGCGCCCTCAGCAATGGCCTGCGAACTGTTGTGCCATCCTCTAGACTGGACATCACGTGCCTCCTGTCGGAATCAATGAGGAGTGCGACAAGAAGATACTGGGACCACCTAGACGCTCGCCACGTCCGCCTTAAAAGGCTTGATCCCAGTATTCATTTTGCTGTTCCGCGGGGAATTCCACGCCCTAATGCATACCATATACACAGACTACCTTTAGGCGACACTTTCACGCGCCGGTACTTGCAGATCATTGGACTGTCGGACTCCCCGGACTGTTCAGCGTGTGGCGTTGTTGAGACAACAGACCATGTACTCGCAGTGTGCCCTGTGTATGCGCGCGATAGACTAAAACTGGCAGCTACCTTGATACCTTTGGACAGCAGACCACTATCGGTGGACCTCCTCATAGGCGCATGCTTGATGAGAGTGGGGCACACGATAGAGGCAATGCGTTATTTTTCACGCTTAGGCGCCACTGCCCTGGATTCGAGCTTTTGATGGTAACACTTATGCGATCTGTTCTTTCATCTCGTTGCTCCCATCATAATCATCCCCCATTGTGACCCCTTTCTTCTCTTCTTCCCTTCCCTCTCACAGAGTAGCAGACCAGATACTCCACTTTCCGGCCGACCTCTCTGCCTTTTGCAGTCAATAAACTTATTTATCTGGGCTCGCTATACCATACTATACTATATTTATCGTGCACGCAACAAGCCTATGGTATGTATACATATTTATCGCACAAAAATTGTTTCCGCTATCTCTTTTTCTGTTGTACAGCGAAAATCATTTTCGTCACCGCGACAAGAACGCTGCAGTTATCCCTCCGGCGAAATCGGTTCCTTCAGAAAGAGGTTCTGGCCCAGCCTCGAATTCTCCAGCAGGCCTCGCAAGCGAACACGCAGCGGTACTACGTCGTCCGCAGCGTTCAGGTTCAGCCCGAAATCGTCTCGCAGAATCTCCAGGATGTCGTTCTCGTCCTGCATCACCCGCTTCTCGACGACGCCCCGTATCGGCGACCAGCGCACAAACCTGTCGTTGATAAGCCGGAGCCAACAGCCGTCGTCCCGGGGTGATCGGCGTCCCACCAAGAGGAGGCGCCGCATCGAGCTGTCCGGGTGGGTCGACGAGTACCAGTTGAGCATGCCGAAGTCGAGCCAGTCGAAGTCGTACGGCTCGACGACGTAAATGGCCTTCCAGCCACCGTCGCACGTGGGCCCCGCGATCTCAAGAGCCTCCGTCGCGTCCAAGTTGCGCAGGCGGAATGGAGTCGCGTCGCCTTCCAGGGGCAGCGCCCGGTGCAGACCGCAGTGCGCCATGCCGACGTCCACGATGTAGCACCGGCCGTCGGTCAGTTCGACCAGCAGCACCATGTGGGAGAGGGGCGTGCGCTTGTCCGAGTCGTCGGGAGTCGTGAGACGCAAGCGGGCCGCTCGCAGGCGCACGCTGTAGCCAAGCGCCAGCAGCAGGCGGGCGAAGAGAGAGTTGAGCTCGTAGCAGTAGCCTCCGCGGCCGCTCTCCATCACCTTGCGGAGTACGGCCTCAGCGTCGAGGCTGACGCGTCGCTCTAGCAGCACGTCCAGATTCTCGAAGGTGGCGCGCTCTAGGTGCGCCGTGATCAGTCGATCGAGTAAGTCCAAGGTGGGCTCGGAGGGCTTGGAAACGGCCAGGTGCCGGAGGTAGCTCTGGGCTCTTTCTTCGGAGAGTGGCTCCATCGTTGGCGTTTCTCTTTCGGGAATACGTCTTTGGCACTGCGGTGACAGACTTCTTTCTGCTTTTGCGTCCAAACACTGGGTCATACTTCAGAGCGTATTGTTGTTTCTCAGTGTCCTGGTAGAACGCACTATGGGGTATCGGCCGTGAATTCCGAGCGCCAAACAAGACCGCGTGCGGCCACTGTGTATGTTCTTCCTCGCAAATCGTCTTCACCTTGTTTTCATATACAGTAAGCGTAGAAAGAAGACAGTATTGCCTGAACGCCGGGCTGATGTAATTATACGTTGTTCACGCAAACCACCACGTCCATCGTTTCCTTGTTAGTTATCTGCTCCTCTTAAAGTTTGCGAGAGGTTCCCTTCGAAAAGCCGTTTCGTCAGCCTGCAAAGAAAGACACGGAAAAGAGAGGTCGTTCTCAATTTTCTCGTGACAATGACCAAAACACTGGCTCTTAGCGACATCGACAACGTTTTACGTTATGCAAAAAGAAAAAAAGAAATTCAGAGTCAAAACTGTGATAGCAGAAGCTTTCATTTTCGAGTAACGCTTAGAATGTTTCAAACGCGGAGCTTTAACTTTAGCTGAAAAGCTATTGCGCAATATCAATTTCGTTTTATTATCGTAAAAGCCTAGTCATACAAATAATAATAATAATATTTGCGGTTTTACGTGCCAAAACCACTTTCTGATTATGAGGCACGCCGTAGTGGAGGACTCCGGAAATTTTGACCACCTGGGGTTCTTTAACGTGCACCTAAATCTAAGTACACGGGTGTTTTCGCATTTCGCCCCCATCGAAATGCGGCCGCCGTGGCCGGGATTCGATCCCGCGACCTCGTGCTCAGCAGCCCAACACCATAGCCACTGAGCAACCACGGCGGGTTAAGTCATACAAAGAAGAGAAAGCTGCTCCACGTACAAATGAGATCTGAAAAGCAAAAGGGAATCTGCAGGACGGGCAAAACGAAAGAAAGAAGGACGGATCACAAAAGGACAGGTGTGGACACACAAAAGAAAGAGAACAAGAAGAAAAAAGGCATGAAATACCCCTGTAAGGCATGTCATTTTGAGGCGATTCTTAAACGTGCTGTATTTCAACGTATTTCAGCGTATTCCAATGCATATTTCTGCACGTCATTTTCATCTGCTCTGTCATTCACTTCGTTTATATGAAGTCGACGCTCACGGGTCGAGTCAGAAGACTCAGTCGAACCCAAGCGCGTTCACATGTATTGTGCCAAGTTAAGTCAAAGCACTATGTGCAGGCAGGCTGACCGAGCACACGTCAGCGCTCCCATGGCCTGACCACCTGACGACCAGTTTCTGAGACGCCGAATCACTCTATTTTATTGGTTTCCTGTACACGTGACTTTTTTCAAAACTAGTAATCGTGCACCTCCCATTACTTCGGATAACACCAAACCTGGTTGTACGCGTGACAACCCCAAAAATGCGATCATTTAGGCACCGTGCTACGGTGAAATCCCCCGAGTCTAGTTACTGTATGTGCTACCAGGGGTAAAGTGAGTCTATACAGAAACTATGTACAAAAGCGTTAGTCTACGCACCTATATGTCTTGCGTCTTATGACTATCGCTTTTTTTATTTCTTCTTCTCTACCACAGTTATTGTGAAATGTTAACACTGACCTTTGTGTCATTTTGGTGGTGAATCTTGGTTTAGGGAGGGGGAGGGCAGGTGCTTTTTCAGGCTCTTTTGCGCTTTCGCCGGTCACCTGGACAACGGTATATTTCTTTTGTTTGTTTCTAGTTTCCCGCAATAAACTCAACACTTACTAATTCTACCCGATAACGATAATGGTGATGATTTATTGGCGTTCCCTTTGAAACGGGGATGGGAGAAATCGTCACGTAGCCTGCTTCAGTTACTGAAGTATGTAATTATTTTTGTTTTTCATAGCATTCTCTTACACGTATCTTTAATCTTTTCTATCTACGCTGTACCAGTGTCCATGCCTGTGATGGATCTGGTTGTGTCAGTCTATTCCCTGTTACTTTTTTCTTTTCACCAATTCTCTAAACCTATCTTGTCTCGACTGCTGACCGGTTGTTATTTCCGTCTACTTTTATACCTTAAGTCCATGCGCTTCTGCGAAGTTGTAGTTTACGTACTGGTCTCGCTAGGTGAATCCCTTAGCATTCCATTCGGATGTGCTGAGCGGTCTCCGGATTTTTGCTGCATCATACACAGGCCTCGTGTAATTTCGAATATTTGCTCCGGTATGTTTTTGTCCTTAGTAATGGCAAAGCTTCGTCTTTAAAAATAATCTGACAGAGCGCAACGCCACATGCCGACTAAAGCAATCACTGCAGATTCGCGGCACATGATTTCGCTACCAGTTTTCAGTGTCTGCTCCAATATGACGGAGCGAAGCAAAGGGCTGTTTCTGCAGCAACTACTCGTTGCAAAAAAATTTGACGAGGTTCACTGTATGGCCTCCGATACGCGTCCCTGGCTAGCTGAAGTTAATGGAGCTCATGTTTCCTGAAGCGCGGTGTCTGCTTCAGTTGAGGGGCGGCGCTGCCTTCTATTAGGGGTGGCGCAGAGCGATGCTGTACATAGCAGACACTGTTAGGACTAACTTGGGCACACAAAGAAAGCACAGTTCAGAACCAAGCAGATCCAGCATCAACAGAGAAGCCCGACAGATAAAAATTTACCATAGAAAGTTGTTAATGGAAAAACGCAGAAGAAAATGTCCCTAATGATACCGCCGCAGGATTCGATGAAATCCCAATACAGCTAATCAAAGAACTCGGTCCACAGAGCATGGCGCTGATGACTATAATGCCATTAAAAGAGTGATTAAAACTAAGAAAGCTGCAGCTAGTTGACGTGAAAGTAAGATCAACCTCACCTACAAAGGCAAAGGTGATAAGGATAGGACA
Organism: Dermacentor albipictus; assembly: GCF_038994185.2. NCBI lineage: Eukaryota > Metazoa > Arthropoda > Arachnida > Ixodida > Ixodidae > Dermacentor > Dermacentor albipictus. Next base: position 87,873,883 of record NC_091825.1, read on the forward strand.
AGCTCGTACATGCCAGTTACGGTAACGTCGGTGCTATACAGAATGGCAATGCAAGCCACAAAATTAGAACTGTCCAAATGGGCGGAAATAAATGATGCAATGGGGAGACTACAGAATGGGTTCAGACCAGGCAGACGCTTAGAATATTCTTGTTCTAACCGAATGCATAGAGATTTCAGTAGCTCAGAATAGGCCTTTATGGATAGCATTTCTAGATATTAAGGGAGGCTAGGACAACGTAAACAGGCAGTTGTTAAGGCATATTCTCAAGCATGAAGGCATAGATGAAGATTTAGTGGAGTTGCTGAGTGAGCTATATAGAAACAACCGAGTAAAAATTTTATGGCAAGGCCGAAGTTGAAATGAAGTGGTGGAAGTTCGCCAATGAATAAAGCAAGGATGCCCTCTGTCTCCGTAGTTCACGCTTTATGTTAAGGGCATAGAAAGGCAACTGGAAAACAGTCAATTCGGATTTCATTTATCATAGACGCGTAATGGACAAATGGTGCAACAGAGGGTGCCTGGACTGGTATATTCGGACGACGTAGTGCTGCTGGCAGACAATGCAAGAGAGTTACAAACACGTGCGAATATGTGTGGCAATGCAACGAAATATCCAGGCCTTTCATTTAGCTCCGACAAATCGGGAATTATGGCCTTTAATGAAGAGTCGAGTAGCTACGTGGTGTCAATGCAATAGCCAGTCATACCCATAGTCAAGCAAAGTACACAGGAGTATACATAAAGGAAGAAAAGCCTTAGTCAAGCACCCACCAAGATAATCTGAAAATAAAAGGGATGCGGAATGCAGCAATAATGAAACATAAAGCATTCTGGGGCCGTAATAAGTATGAGGTGGTTCGTGGAATCTGGAAAGGTGTCATAGTGCCAGCGATGACATTCGCAAATGCCCTTCTGTGCCTAAAATGGGATATATTGTCGAGGTTGGAAGTTAACCGAAGTTCGTTGGGCGGGTTGGCTTTTGGAGCCCTCGGCAAAACCACAAACGAGGCAGTGCAATGTGACATGTGTAGCGCCTGTTTTGAAGTCAGAGAAGCGCAGAGCAAAATTAGTTTTGAACAATGGCTCAGAAACATGCATCAAAATAAATGGTGGGG